>NW_026894231.1:0-164985 GCF_032452875.1 Bos javanicus | reverse complement strand
TTCCTTGTCATTCTTCCCTTTAACTTTCAGCTGAGTCTCCATCTGGAGCTGACCTACCATGCTCACTAATTATGCCTGGGCTGCTAAGACCCACTCGAGAAAGGTGTCTAGGGTGAGACCTTTTCTATTCGAGAGGGCGCCTGCGGCCGTAAGTGGTGCAAACTTCTTGTCTTGAAGTTTGATTGGTCTTCCGCGTAAACCAAGCTAACTGAATTTTCCTACTGAGCTCTCCTCATACTATTATTCTTGACATCTCTGATTAGCATATAAATAGTCGCCTAGGCCATCTCTCCTTCGAATACCCTGGATCAGTTGGGGCTGGTCCCCGGCAGGTGGCGACCGAACAGGGACCTCAGGAGGCGATCCTCAAAGAGCTGAGCAGACACGAACCACGCAATCAGCAGGCAATAAGCATGGAGCTCAGCAGTGACGAATCATGCTGCTCAACTGGCAACAATCAAGCAGATGAGCCGACAGGAATCACGCAGCTCAGATGGCAATTGTCATGCAGATGAGCCGGCAGGAATCACGCAGCTCAGCAGGCCCTGATCACGTGACTCTGCAGGCACTGATCACGTGGCTGATCAAGTCCAGATCACGTGACTGAGCATGCACTGATCACGTGGCTATCATGCACTGATGACGTGACTGCGCATGCACTGATGACGTGGCTGATCAGGCACTGATCACATGGCTCATCATGCACTGATCACGTGTTTATCAGGCAATGATCAGTGACTGACAGGCGCTGATCATGGGACTGTGCACGCACTGATCACGTGGCTATCATGCACTGATCACGTGACTGCGCATGCACTGATGACGTGGCTGTTCGGGCACTGATCACGTGTTTATCAGGCAGTGATCAGTGACTGACAGGCGCTGATCAGGGGACTGTGCACGCACTGATCAGGTGGCTGATCAGGAACTGACCACCTGACTGCGCATGCAGTGATCACGTGGCTGGTCGTTCACTGATCACGTGTTTATCATACGGTGATCACGTGACTGAGAGGCGCTGATCACGTGACTGTGCCGTCAGTGATCACGTGGCTGAGCAGGCACTGATATCGTGACTGAGCATGCACTGATCATGTGCCGGGAGCCGGGGAGGCATTCCACTCTGGACAAAGGTCATGAGGAAGGAGGCTCGGCATACGCAAATGCGGGATCGAGCCTCAGGAGTCCACCCGGATATTCTCGAGCATCTCCCCCCCAAAAAAACCAGAGTCTGCCTACTGTATTGCTTTGTGCTCTCACCTCTGATTTCACTGGGGGCTGTCCCCCACCACCATCTCGCTCTCTCTGTCAAAGAGTTAACTTACAGCTCCAATTCATAAAGTTCCTTGTCATTCTTCCCTTTAACTTCCAGCTGAGTCTCCATCTGGAGCGCGGAACCCACCACGCTTACTAATTATGCCTGGGCTGCTAAGACCCACTCGAGAAGGTGTCTAGGGTGAGGCACCTTTCGCTATTCGAGAGGCGCCTGCGGCCTACGTAAGTGGTGCAAACTTCTTGTCTTGAAGTTTGATTGGTCTTCCGCGTAAACCAAGCTACTCAGTCTCTTTTCTCCACCGAATTTTCCTACTGAGCTCTCCTCATACTATTATTCTTGACATCTCTGATTAGCATATAAATAGTCGCCTAGGCCATCTCTCCTTCGAATACCCTGGATCAGTTGGGGCTGGTCCCCGGCAGGTGGCGACCGAACAGGGACCTCAGGAGGCAATACTCAAAGAGCTGAGCAGACACGAACCACGCAATCAGCAGGCAATAAGCATGGAGCTCAGCAGTGACGAATCATGCTGCTCAACTGGCAATAATCAAGCACGTGACCAGGCAGGAATCACGCAGCTCAGCTGGCAATTGTCAAGCAGATGAGCCGACAGGAATCACGCAGCTCAGATGGCAATTGTCATGCAGATGAGCCGGCAGGAATCACGCAGCTCAGCAGGCCCTGATCACGTGACTCTGCAGGCACTGATCACGTGGCTGATCAAGTCCAGATCACGTGACTGAGCATGCACTGATCACGTGGCTATCATGCACTGATGACGTGACTGCGCATGCACTGATGACGTGGCTGATCAGGCACTGATCACATGGCTCATCATGCACTGATCACGTGTTTATCAGGCAATGATCAGTGACTGACAGGCGCTGATCATGGGACTGTGCACGCACTGATCACGTGGCTATCATGCACTGATCACGTGACTGCGCATGCACTGATGACGTGGCTGTTCGGGCACTGATCACGTGTTTATCAGGCAGTGATCAGTGACTGACAGGCGCTGATCAGGGGACTGTGCACGCACTGATCAGGTGGCTGATCAGGAACTGACCACCTGACTGCGCATGCAGTGATCACGTGGCTGGTCGTTCACTGATCACGTGTTTATCATACGGTGATCACGTGACTGAGAGGCGCTGATCACGTGACTGTGCCGTCAGTGATCACGTGGCTGAGCAGGCACTGATATCGTGACTGAGCATGCACTGATCATGTGCCGGGAGCCGGGGAGGCATTCCACTCTGGACAAAGGTCATGAGGAAGGAGGCTCGGCATACGCAAATGCGGGATCGAGCCTCAGGAGTCCACCCGGATATTCTCGAGCATCTCCCCCCAAAAAAACCAGAGTCTGCCTACTGTATTGCTTTGTGCTCTCACCTCTGATTTCACTGGGGGCTGTCCCCCACCACCATCTCGCTCTCTCTGTCAAAGAGTTAACTTACAGCTCCAATTCATAAAGTTCCTTGTCATTCTTCCCTTTAACTTCCAGCTGAGTCTCCATCTGGAGCGCGGAACCCACCACGCTTACTAATTATGCCTGGGCTGCTAAGACCCACTCGAGAAGGTGTCTAGGGTGAGGCACCTTTCGCTATTCGAGAGGGCGCCTGCGGCCTACGTAAGTGGTGCAAACTTCTTGTCTTGAAGTTTGATTGGTCTTCCGCGTAAACCAAGCTACTCAGTCTCTTTTCTCCACCGAATTTTCCTACTGAGCTCTCCTCATACTATTATTCTTGACATCTCTGATTAGCATATAAATAGTCGCCTAGGCCATCTCTCCTTCGAATACCCTGGATCAGTTGGGGCTGGTCCCCGGCAGGTGGCGACCGAACAGGGACCTCAGGAGGCAATACTCAAAGAGCTGAGCAGACACGAACCACGCAATCAGCAGGCAATAAGCATGGAGCTCAGCAGTGACGAATCATGCTGCTCAACTGGCAATAATCAAGCACGTGACCAGGCAGGAATCACGCAGCTCAGCTGGCAATTGTCAAGCAGATGAGCCGACAGGAATCACGCAGCTCAGATGGCAATTGTCATGCAGATGAGCCGGCAGGAATCACGCAGCTCAGCAGGCCCTGATCACGTGACTCTGCAGGCACTGATCACGTGGCTGATCAAGTCCAGATCACGTGACTGAGCATGCACTGATCACGTGGCTATCATGCACTGATGACGTGACTGCGCATGCACTGATGACGTGGCTGATCAGGCACTGATCACATGGCTCATCATGCACTGATCACGTGTTTATCAGGCAATGATCAGTGACTGACAGGCGCTGATCATGGGACTGTGCACGCACTGATCACGTGGCTATCATGCACTGATCACGTGACTGCGCATGCACTGATGACGTGGCTGTTCGGGCACTGATCACGTGTTTATCAGGCAGTGATCAGTGACTGACAGGCGCTGATCAGGGACTGTGCACGCACTGATCAGGTGGCTGATCAGGAACTGACCACCTGACGCGCATGCAGTGATCACGTGGCTGGTCGTTCACTGATCACGTGTTTATCATACGGTGATCACGTGACTGAGAGGCGCTGATCACGTGACTGTGCCGTCAGTGATCACGTGGCTGAGCAGGCACTGATATCGTGACTGAGCATGCACTGATCATGTGCCGGGAGCCGGGGAGGCATTCCACTCTGGACAAAGGTCATGAGGAAGGAGGCTCGGCATACGCAAATGCGGGATCGAGCCTCAGGAGTCCACCCGGATATTCTCGAGCATCTCCCCCAAAAAAACCAGAGTCTGCCTACTGTATTGCTTTGTGCTCTCACCTCTGATTTCACTGGGGGCTGTCCCCCACCACCATCTCGCTCTCTCTGTCAAAGAGTTAACTTACAGCTCCAATTCATAAAGTTCCTTGTCATTCTTCCCTTTAACTTCCAGCTGAGTCTCCATCTGGAGCGCGGAACCCACCACGCTTACTAATTATGCCTGGGCTGCTAAGACCCACTCGAGAAGGTGTCTAGGGTGAGGCACCTTTCGCTATTCGAGAGGGCGCCTGCGGCCTACGTAAGTGGTGCAAACTTCTTGTCTTGAAGTTTGATTGGTCTTCCGCGTAAACCAAGCTACTCAGTCTCTTTTCTCCACCGAATTTTCCTACTGAGCTCTCCTCATACTATTATTCTTGACATCTCTGATTAGCATATAAATAGTCGCCTAGGCCATCTCTCCTTCGAATACCCTGGATCAGTTGGGGCTGGTCCCCGGCAGGTGGCGACCGAACAGGGACCTCAGGAGGCAATACTCAAAGAGCTGAGCAGACACGAACCACGCAATCAGCAGGCAATAAGCATGGAGCTCAGCAGTGACGAATCATGCTGCTCAACTGGCAATAATCAAGCACGTGACCAGGCAGGAATCACGCAGCTCAGCTGGCAATTGTCAAGCAGATGAGCCGACAGGAATCACGCAGCTCAGATGGCAATTGTCATGCAGATGAGCCGGCAGGAATCACGCAGCTCAGCAGGCCCTGATCACGTGACTCTGCAGGCACTGATCACGTGGCTGATCAAGTCCAGATCACGTGACTGAGCATGCACTGATCACGTGGCTATCATGCACTGATGACGTGACTGCGCATGCACTGATGACGTGGCTGATCAGGCACTGATCACATGGCTCATCATGCACTGATCACGTGTTTATCAGGCAATGATCAGTGACTGACAGGCGCTGATCATGGGACTGTGCACGCACTGATCACGTGGCTATCATGCACTGATCACGTGACTGCGCATGCACTGATGACGTGGCTGTTCGGGCACTGATCACGTGTTTATCAGGCAGTGATCAGTGACTGACAGGCGCTGATCAGGGGACTGTGCACGCACTGATCAGGTGGCTGATCAGGAACTGACCACCTGACTGCGCATGCAGTGATCACGTGGCTGGTCGTTCACTGATCACGTGTTTATCATACGGTGATCACGTGACTGAGAGGCGCTGATCACGTGACTGTGCCGTCAGTGATCACGTGGCTGAGCAGGCACTGATATCGTGACTGAGCATGCACTGATCATGTGCCGGGAGCCGGGGAGGCATTCCACTCTGGACAAAGGTCATGAGGAAGGAGGCTCGGCATACGCAAATGCGGGATCGAGCCTCAGGAGTCCACCCGGATATTCTCGAGCATCTCCCCCCAAAACCAGAGTCTGCCTACTGTATTGCTTTGTGCTCTCACCTCTGATTTCACTGGGGGCTGTCCCCCACCACCATCTCGCTCTCTCTGTCAAAGAGTTAACTTACAGCTCCAATTCATAAAGTTCCTTGTCATTCTTCCCTTTAACTTCCAGCTGAGTCTCCATCTGGAGCGCGGAACCCACCACGCTTACTAATTATGCCTGGGCTGCTAAGACCCACTCGAGAAGGTGTCTAGGGTGAGGCACCTTTCGCTATTCGAGAGGGCGCCTGCGGCCTACGTAAGTGGTGCAAACTTCTTGTCTTGAAGTTTGATTGGTCTTCCGCGTAAACCAAGCTACTCAGTCTCTTTTCTCCACCGAATTTTCCTACTGAGCTCTCCTCATACTATTATTCTTGACATCTCTGATTAGCATATAAATAGTCGCCTAGGCCATCTCTCCTTCGAATACCCTGGATCAGTTGGGGCTGGTCCCCGGCAGGTGGCGACCGAACAGGGACCTCAGGAGGCAATACTCAAAGAGCTGAGCAGACACGAACCACGCAATCAGCAGGCAATAAGCATGGAGCTCAGCAGTGACGAATCATGCTGCTCAACTGGCAATAATCAAGCACGTGACCAGGCAGGAATCACGCAGCTCAGCTGGCAATTGTCAAGCAGATGAGCCGACAGGAATCACGCAGCTCAGATGGCAATTGTCATGCAGATGAGCCGGCAGGAATCACGCAGCTCAGCAGGCCCTGATCACGTGACTCTGCAGGCACTGATCACGTGGCTGATCAAGTCCAGATCACGTGACTGAGCATGCACTGATCACGTGGCTATCATGCACTGATGACGTGACTGCGCATGCACTGATGACGTGGCTGATCAGGCACTGATCACATGGCTCATCATGCACTGATCACGTGTTTATCAGGCAATGATCAGTGACTGACAGGCGCTGATCATGGGACTGTGCACGCACTGATCACGTGGCTATCATGCACTGATCACGTGACTGCGCATGCACTGATGACGTGGCTGTTCGGGCACTGATCACGTGTTTATCAGGCAGTGATCAGTGACTGACAGGCGCTGATCAGGGGACTGTGCACGCACTGATCAGGTGGCTGATCAGGAACTGACCACCTGACTGCGCATGCAGTGATCACGTGGCTGGTCGTTCACTGATCACGTGTTTATCATACGGTGATCACGTGACTGAGAGGCGCTGATCACGTGACTGTGCCGTCAGTGATCACGTGGCTGAGCAGGCACTGATATCGTGACTGAGCATGCACTGATCATGTGCCGGGAGCCGGGGAGGCATTCCACTCTGGACAAAGGTCATGAGGAAGGAGGCTCGGCATACGCAAATGCGGGATCGAGCCTCAGGAGTCCACCCGGATATTCTCGAGCATCTCCCCAAAAAAACCAGAGTCTGCCTACTGTATTGCTTTGTGCTCTCACCTCTGATTTCACTGGGGGCTGTCCCCCACCACCATCTCGCTCTCTCTGTCAAAGAGTTAACTTACAGCTCCAATTCATAAAGTTCCTTGTCATTCTTCCCTTTAACTTCCAGCTGAGTCTCCATCTGGAGCGCGGAACCCACCACGCTCACTAATTATGCCTGGGCTGCTAAGACCCACTCGAGAAGGTGTCTAGGGTGAGGCACCTTTCGCTATTCGAGAGGGCGCCTGCGGCCTACGTAAGTGGTGCAAACTTCTTGTCTTGAAGTTTGATTGGTCTTCCGCGTAAACCAAGCTACTCAGTCTCTTTTCTCCACCGAATTTTCCTACTGAGCTCTCCTCATACTATTATTCTTGACATCTCTGATTAGCATATAAATAGTCGCCTAGGCCATCTCTCCTTCGAATACCCTGGATCAGTTGGGGCTGGTCCCCGGCAGGTGGCGACCGAACAGGGACCTCAGGAGGCAATACTCAAAGAGCTGAGCAGACACGAACCACGCAATCAGCAGGCAATAAGCATGGAGCTCAGCAGTGACGAATCATGCTGCTCAACTGGCAATAATCAAGCACGTGACCAGGCAGGAATCACGCAGCTCAGCTGGCAATTGTCAAGCAGATGAGCCGACAGGAATCACGCAGCTCAGATGGCAATTGTCATGCAGATGAGCCGGCAGGAATCACGCAGCTCAGCAGGCCCTGATCACGTGACTCTGCAGGCACTGATCACGTGGCTGATCAAGTCCAGATCACGTGACTGAGCATGCACTGATCACGTGGCTATCATGCACTGATGACGTGACTGCGCATGCACTGATGACGTGGCTGATCAGGCACTGATCACATGGCTCATCATGCACTGATCACGTGTTTATCAGGCAATGATCAGTGACTGACAGGCGCTGATCATGGGACTGTGCACGCACTGATCACGTGGCTATCATGCACTGATCACGTGACTGCGCATGCACTGATGACGTGGCTGTTCGGGCACTGATCACGTGTTTATCAGGCAGTGATCAGTGACTGACAGGCGCTGATCAGGGGACTGTGCACGCACTGATCAGGTGGCTGATCAGGAACTGACCACCTGACTGCGCATGCAGTGATCACGTGGCTGGTCGTTCACTGATCACGTGTTTATCATACGGTGATCACGTGACTGAGAGGCGCTGATCACGTGACTGTGCCGTCAGTGATCACGTGGCTGAGCAGGCACTGATATCGTGACTGAGCATGCACTGATCATGTGCCGGGAGCCGGGGAGGCATTCCACTCTGGACAAAGGTCATGAGGAAGGAGGCTCGGCATACGCAAATGCGGGATCGAGCCTCAGGAGTCCACCCGGATATTCTCGAGCATCTCCCCCAAAAACCAGAGTCTGCCTACTGTATTGCTTTGTGCTCTCACCTCTGATTTCACTGGGGGCTGTCCCCCACCACCATCTCGCTCTCTCTGTCAAAGAGTTAACTTACAGCTCCAATTCATAAAGTTCCTTGTCATTCTTCCCTTTAACTTCCAGCTGAGTCTCCATCTGGAGCGCGGAACCCACCACGCTTACTAATTATGCCTGGGCTGCTAAGACCCACTCGAGAAGGTGTCTAGGGTGAGGCACCTTTCGCTATTCGAGAGGGCGCCTGCGGCCTACGTAAGTGGTGCAAACTTCTTGTCTTGAAGTTTGATTGGTCTTCCGCGTAAACCAAGCTACTCAGTCTCTTTTCTCCACCGAATTTTCCTACTGAGCTCTCCTCATACTATTATTCTTGACATCTCTGATTAGCATATAAATAGTCGCCTAGGCCATCTCTCCTTCGAATACCCTGGATCAGTTGGGGCTGGTCCCCGGCAGGTGGCGACCGAACAGGGACCTCAGGAGGCAATACTCAAAGAGCTGAGCAGACACGAACCACGCAATCAGCAGGCAATAAGCATGGAGCTCAGCAGTGACGAATCATGCTGCTCAACTGGCAATAATCAAGCACGTGACCAGGCAGGAATCACGCAGCTCAGCTGGCAATTGTCAAGCAGATGAGCCGACAGGAATCACGCAGCTCAGATGGCAATTGTCATGCAGATGAGCCGGCAGGAATCACGCAGCTCAGCAGGCCCTGATCACGTGACTCTGCAGGCACTGATCACGTGGCTGATCAAGTCCAGATCACGTGACTGAGCATGCACTGATCACGTGGCTATCATGCACTGATGACGTGACTGCGCATGCACTGATGACGTGGCTGATCAGGCACTGATCACATGGCTCATCATGCACTGATCACGTGTTTATCAGGCAATGATCAGTGACTGACAGGCGCTGATCATGGGACTGTGCACGCACTGATCACGTGGCTATCATGCACTGATCACGTGACTGCGCATGCACTGATGACGTGGCTGTTCGGGCACTGATCACGTGTTTATCAGGCAGTGATCAGTGACTGACAGGCGCTGATCAGGGGACTGTGCACGCACTGATCAGGTGGCTGATCAGGAACTGACCACCTGACTGCGCATGCAGTGATCACGTGGCTGGTCGTTCACTGATCACGTGTTTATCATACGGTGATCACGTGACTGAGAGGCGCTGATCACGTGACTGTGCCGTCAGTGATCACGTGGCTGAGCAGGCACTGATATCGTGACTGAGCATGCACTGATCATGTGCCGGGAGCCGGGGAGGCATTCCACTCTGGACAAAGGTCATGAGGAAGGAGGCTCGGCATACGCAAATGCGGGATCGAGCCTCAGGAGTCCACCCGGATATTCTCGAGCATCTCCCCCAAAAAAACCAGAGTCTGCCTACTGTATTGCTTTGTGCTCTCACCTCTGATTTCACTGGGGGCTGTCCCCCACCACCATCTCGCTCTCTCTGTCAAAGAGTTAACTTACAGCTCCAATTCATAAAGTTCCTTGTCATTCTTCCCTTTAACTTCCAGCTGAGTCTCCATCTGGAGCGCGGAACCCACCACGCTTACTAATTATGCCTGGGCTGCTAAGACCCACTCGAGAAGGTGTCTAGGGTGAGGCACCTTTCGCTATTCGAGAGGGCGCCTGCGGCCTACGTAAGTGGTGCAAACTTCTTGTCTTGAAGTTTGATTGGTCTTCCGCGTAAACCAAGCTACTCAGTCTCTTTTCTCCACCGAATTTTCCTACTGAGCTCTCCTCATACTATTATTCTTGACATCTCTGATTAGCATATAAATAGTCGCCTAGGCCATCTCTCCTTCGAATACCCTGGATCAGTTGGGGCTGGTCCCCGGCAGGTGGCGACCGAACAGGGACCTCAGGAGGCAATACTCAAAGAGCTGAGCAGACACGAACCACGCAATCAGCAGGCAATAAGCATGGAGCTCAGCAGTGACGAATCATGCTGCTCAACTGGCAATAATCAAGCACGTGACCAGGCAGGAATCACGCAGCTCAGCTGGCAATTGTCAAGCAGATGAGCCGACAGGAATCACGCAGCTCAGATGGCAATTGTCATGCAGATGAGCCGGCAGGAATCACGCAGCTCAGCAGGCCCTGATCACGTGACTCTGCAGGCACTGATCACGTGGCTGATCAAGTCCAGATCACGTGACTGAGCATGCACTGATCACGTGGCTATCATGCACTGATGACGTGACTGCGCATGCACTGATGACGTGGCTGATCAGGCACTGATCACATGGCTCATCATGCACTGATCACGTGTTTATCAGGCAATGATCAGTGACTGACAGGCGCTGATCATGGGACTGTGCACGCACTGATCACGTGGCTATCATGCACTGATCACGTGACTGCGCATGCACTGATGACGTGGCTGTTCGGGCACTGATCACGTGTTTATCAGGCAGTGATCAGTGACTGACAGGCGCTGATCAGGGGACTGTGCACGCACTGATCAGGTGGCTGATCAGGAACTGACCACCTGACCGCGCATGCAGTGATCACGTGGCTGGTCGTTCACTGATCACGTGTTTATCATACGGTGATCACGTGACTGAGAGGCGCTGATCACGTGACTGTGCCGTCAGTGATCACGTGGCTGAGCAGGCACTGATATCGTGACTGAGCATGCACTGATCATGTGCCGGGAGCCGGGGAGGCATTCCACTCTGGACAAAGGTCATGAGGAAGGAGGCTCGGCATACGCAAATGCGGGATCGAGCCTCAGGAGTCCACCCGGATATTCTCGAGCATCTCCCCCAAAAAAACCAGAGTCTGCCTACTGTATTGCTTTGTGCTCTCACCTCTGATTTCACTGGGGGCTGTCCCCCACCACCATCTCGCTCTCTCTGTCAAAGAGTTAACTTACAGCTCCAATTCATAAAGTTCCTTGTCATTCTTCCCTTTAACTTCCAGCTGAGTCTCCATCTGGAGCGCGGAACCCACCACGCTTACTAATTATGCCTGGGCTGCTAAGACCCACTCGAGAAGGTGTCTAGGGTGAGGCACCTTTCGCTATTCGAGAGGGCGCCTGCGGCCTACGTAAGTGGTGCAAACTTCTTGTCTTGAAGTTTGATTGGTCTTCCGCGTAAACCAAGCTACTCAGTCTCTTTTCTCCACCGAATTTTCCTACTGAGCTCTCCTCATACTATTATTCTTGACATCTCTGATTAGCATATAAATAGTCGCCTAGGCCATCTCTCCTTCGAATACCCTGGATCAGTTGGGGCTGGTCCCCGGCAGGTGGCGACCGAACAGGGACCTCAGGAGGCAATACTCAAAGAGCTGAGCAGACACGAACCACGCAATCAGCAGGCAATAAGCATGGAGCTCAGCAGTGACGAATCATGCTGCTCAACTGGCAATAATCAAGCACGTGACCAGGCAGGAATCACGCAGCTCAGCTGGCAATTGTCAAGCAGATGAGCCGACAGGAATCACGCAGCTCAGATGGCAATTGTCATGCAGATGAGCCGGCAGGAATCACGCAGCTCAGCAGGCCCTGATCACGTGACTCTGCAGGCACTGATCACGTGGCTGATCAAGTCCAGATCACGTGACTGAGCATGCACTGATCACGTGGCTATCATGCACTGATGACGTGACTGCGCATGCACTGATGACGTGGCTGATCAGGCACTGATCACATGGCTCATCATGCACTGATCACGTGTTTATCAGGCAATGATCAGTGACTGACAGGCGCTGATCATGGGACTGTGCACGCACTGATCACGTGGCTATCATGCACTGATCACGTGACTGCGCATGCACTGATGACGTGGCTGTTCGGGCACTGATCACGTGTTTATCAGGCAGTGATCAGTGACTGACAGGCGCTGATCAGGGGACTGTGCACGCACTGATCAGGTGGCTGATCAGGAACTGACCACCTGACCGCGCATGCAGTGATCACGTGGCTGGTCGTTCACTGATCACGTGTTTATCATACGGTGATCACGTGACTGAGAGGCGCTGATCACGTGACTGTGCCGTCAGTGATCACGTGGCTGAGCAGGCACTGATATCGTGACTGAGCATGCACTGATCATGTGCCGGGAGCCGGGGAGGCATTCCACTCTGGACAAAGGTCATGAGGAAGGAGGCTCGGCATACGCAAATGCGGGATCGAGCCTCAGGAGTCCACCCGGATATTCTCGAGCATCTCCCCCCAAAAAACCAGAGTCTGCCTACTGTATTGCTTTGTGCTCTCACCTCTGATTTCACTGGGGGCTGTCCCCCACCACCATCTCGCTCTCTCTGTCAAAGAGTTAACTTACAGCTCCAATTCATAAAGTTCCTTGTCATTCTTCCCTTTAACTTCCAGCTGAGTCTCCATCTGGAGCGCGGAACCCACCACGCTTACTAATTATGCCTGGGCTGCTAAGACCCACTCGAGAAGGTGTCTAGGGTGAGGCACCTTTCGCTATTCGAGAGGGCGCCTGCGGCCTACGTAAGTGGTGCAAACTTCTTGTCTTGAAGTTTGATTGGTCTTCCGCGTAAACCAAGCTACTCAGTCTCTTTTCTCCACCGAATTTTCCTACTGAGCTCTCCTCATACTATTATTCTTGACATCTCTGATTAGCATATAAATAGTCGCCTAGGCCATCTCTCCTTCGAATACCCTGGATCAGTTGGGGCTGGTCCCCGGCAGGTGGCGACCGAACAGGGACCTCAGGAGGCAATACTCAAAGAGCTGAGCAGACACGAACCACGCAATCAGCAGGCAATAAGCATGGAGCTCAGCAGTGACGAATCATGCTGCTCAACTGGCAATAATCAAGCACGTGACCAGGCAGGAATCACGCAGCTCAGCTGGCAATTGTCAAGCAGATGAGCCGACAGGAATCACGCAGCTCAGATGGCAATTGTCATGCAGATGAGCCGGCAGGAATCACGCAGCTCAGCAGGCCCTGATCACGTGACTCTGCAGGCACTGATCACGTGGCTGATCAAGTCCAGATCACGTGACTGAGCATGCACTGATCACGTGGCTATCATGCACTGATGACGTGACTGCGCATGCACTGATGACGTGGCTGATCAGGCACTGATCACATGGCTCATCATGCACTGATCACGTGTTTATCAGGCAATGATCAGTGACTGACAGGCGCTGATCATGGGACTGTGCACGCACTGATCACGTGGCTATCATGCACTGATCACGTGACTGCGCATGCACTGATGACGTGGCTGTTCGGGCACTGATCACGTGTTTATCAGGCAGTGATCAGTGACTGACAGGCGCTGATCAGGGGACTGTGCACGCACTGATCAGGTGGCTGATCAGGAACTGACCACCTGACTGCGCATGCAGTGATCACGTGGCTGGTCGTTCACTGATCACGTGTTTATCATACGGTGATCACGTGACTGAGAGGCGCTGATCACGTGACTGTGCCGTCAGTGATCACGTGGCTGAGCAGGCACTGATATCGTGACTGAGCATGCACTGATCATGTGCCGGGAGCCGGGGAGGCATTCCACTCTGGACAAAGGTCATGAGGAAGGAGGCTCGGCATACGCAAATGCGGGATCGAGCCTCAGGAGTCCACCCGGATATTCTCGAGCATCTCCCCCAAAAAAACCAGAGTCTGCCTACTGTATTGCTTTGTGCTCTCACCTCTGATTTCACTGGGGGCTGTCCCCCACCACCATCTCGCTCTCTCTGTCAAAGAGTTAACTTACAGCTCCAATTCATAAAGTTCCTTGTCATTCTTCCCTTTAACTTCCAGCTGAGTCTCCATCTGGAGCGCGGAACCCACCACGCTTACTAATTATGCCTGGGCTGCTAAGACCCACTCGAGAAGGTGTCTAGGGTGAGGCACCTTTCGCTATTCGAGAGGGCGCCTGCGGCCTACGTAAGTGGTGCAAACTTCTTGTCTTGAAGTTTGATTGGTCTTCCGCGTAAACCAAGCTACTCAGTCTCTTTTCTCCACCGAATTTTCCTACTGAGCTCTCCTCATACTATTATTCTTGACATCTCTGATTAGCATATAAATAGTCGCCTAGGCCATCTCTCCTTCGAATACCCTGGATCAGTTGGGGCTGGTCCCCGGCAGGTGGCGACCGAACAGGGACCTCAGGAGGCAATACTCAAAGAGCTGAGCAGACACGAACCACGCAATCAGCAGGCAATAAGCATGGAGCTCAGCAGTGACGAATCATGCTGCTCAACTGGCAATAATCAAGCACGTGACCAGGCAGGAATCACGCAGCTCAGCTGGCAATTGTCAAGCAGATGAGCCGACAGGAATCACGCAGCTCAGATGGCAATTGTCATGCAGATGAGCCGGCAGGAATCACGCAGCTCAGCAGGCCCTGATCACGTGACTCTGCAGGCACTGATCACGTGGCTGACTGATCACACTGAGCATGCACTGATCACGTGGATCAAGCATGCACTGATGACGTGGCTGATCGCACTGATCACATGGCTCATCATGCACTGATCACGTGTTTATCAGGCAATGATCAGTGACTGACAGGCGCTGATCATGGGACTGTGCACTGATCACGTGGCTATCATGCACTGATCACGTGACTGCGCATGCACTGATGACGTGGCTGTTCGGGCACTGATCACGTGTTTATCAGGCAGTGATCAGTGACTGACAGGCGCTGATCAGGGGACTGTGCACGCACTGATCAGGTGGCTGATCAGGAACTGACCACCTGACTGCGCATGCAGTGATCACGTGGCTGGTCGTTCACTGATCACGTGTTTATCATACGGTGATCACGTGACTGAGAGGCGCTGATCACGTGACTGTGCCGTCAGTGATCACGTGGCTGAGCAGGCACTGATATCGTGACTGAGCATGCACTGATCATGTGCCGGGAGCCGGGGAGGCATTCCACTCTGGACAAAGGTCATGAGGAAGGAGGCTCGGCATACGCAAATGCGGGATCGAGCCTCAGGAGTCCACCCGGATATTCTCGAGCATCTCCCCCAAAAAAACCAGAGTCTGCCTACTGTATTGCTTTGTGCTCTCACCTCTGATTTCACTGGGGGCTGTCCCCCACCACCATCTCGCTCTCTCTGTCAAAGAGTTAACTTACAGCTCCAATTCATAAAGTTCCTTGTCATTCTTCCCTTTAACTTCCAGCTGAGTCTCCATCTGGAGCGCGGAACCCACCACGCTTACTAATTATGCCTGGGCTGCTAAGACCCACTCGAGAAGGTGTCTAGGGTGAGGCACCTTTCGCTATTCGAGAGGGCGCCTGCGGCCTACGTAAGTGGTGCAAACTTCTTGTCTTGAAGTTTGATTGGTCTTCCGCGTAAACCAAGCTACTCAGTCTCTTTTCTCCACCGAATTTTCCTACTGAGCTCTCCTCATACTATTATTCTTGACATCTCTGATTAGCATATAAATAGTCGCCTAGGCCATCTCTCCTTCGAATACCCTGGATCAGTTGGGGCTGGTCCCCGGCAGGTGGCGACCGAACAGGGACCTCAGGAGGCAATACTCAAAGAGCTGAGCAGACACGAACCACGCAATCAGCAGGCAATAAGCATGGAGCTCAGCAGTGACGAATCATGCTGCTCAACTGGCAATAATCAAGCACGTGACCAGGCAGGAATCACGCAGCTCAGCTGGCAATTGTCAAGCAGATGAGCCGACAGGAATCACGCAGCTCAGATGGCAATTGTCATGCAGATGAGCCGGCAGGAATCACGCAGCTCAGCAGGCCCTGATCACGTGACTCTGCAGGCACTGATCACGTGGCTGATCAAGTCCAGATCACGTGACTGAGCATGCACTGATCACGTGGCTATCATGCACTGATGACGTGACTGCGCATGCACTGATGACGTGGCTGATCAGGCACTGATCACATGGCTCATCATGCACTGATCACGTGTTTATCAGGCAATGATCAGTGACTGACAGGCGCTGATCATGGGACTGTGCACGCACTGATCACGTGGCTATCATGCACTGATCACGTGACTGCGCATGCACTGATGACGTGGCTGTTCGGGCACTGATCACGTGTTTATCAGGCAGTGATCAGTGACTGACAGGCGCTGATCAGGGGACTGTGCACGCACTGATCAGGTGGCTGATCAGGAACTGACCACCTGACTGCGCATGCAGTGATCACGTGGCTGGTCGTTCACTGATCACGTGTTTATCATACGGTGATCACGTGACTGAGAGGCGCTGATCACGTGACTGTGCCGTCAGTGATCACGTGGCTGAGCAGGCACTGATATCGTGACTGAGCATGCACTGATCATGTGCCGGGAGCCGGGGAGGCATTCCACTCTGGACAAAGGTCATGAGGAAGGAGGCTCGGCATACGCAAATGCGGGATCGAGCCTCAGGAGTCCACCCGGATATTCTCGAGCATCTCCCCCCAAAAAAACCAGAGTCTGCCTACTGTATTGCTTTGTGCTCTCACCTCTGATTTCACTGGGGGCTGTCCCCCACCACCATCTCGCTCTCTCTGTCAAAGAGTTAACTTACAGCTCCAATTCATAAAGTTCCTTGTCATTCTTCCCTTTAACTTCCAGCTGAGTCTCCATCTGGAGCGCGGAACCCACCACGCTTACTAATTATGCCTGGGCTGCTAAGACCCACTCGAGAAGGTGTCTAGGGTGAGGCACCTTTCGCTATTCGAGAGGGCGCCTGCGGCCTACGTAAGTGGTGCAAACTTCTTGTCTTGAAGTTTGATTGGTCTTCCGCGTAAACCAAGCTACTCAGTCTCTTTTCTCCACCGAATTTTCCTACTGAGCTCTCCTCATACTATTATTCTTGACATCTCTGATTAGCATATAAATAGTCGCCTAGGCCATCTCTCCTTCGAATACCCTGGATCAGTTGGGGCTGGTCCCCGGCAGGTGGCGACCGAACAGGGACCTCAGGAGGCAATACTCAAAGAGCTGAGCAGACACGAACCACGCAATCAGCAGGCAATAAGCATGGAGCTCAGCAGTGACGAATCATGCTGCTCAACTGGCAATAATCAAGCACGTGACCAGGCAGGAATCACGCAGCTCAGCTGGCAATTGTCAAGCAGATGAGCCGACAGGAATCACGCAGCTCAGATGGCAATTGTCATGCAGATGAGCCGGCAGGAATCACGCAGCTCAGCAGGCCCTGATCACGTGACTCTGCAGGCACTGATCACGTGGCTGATCAAGTCCAGATCACGTGACTGAGCATGCACTGATCACGTGGCTATCATGCACTGATGACGTGACTGCGCATGCACTGATGACGTGGCTGATCAGGCACTGATCACATGGCTCATCATGCACTGATCACGTGTTTATCAGGCAATGATCAGTGACTGACAGGCGCTGATCATGGGACTGTGCACGCACTGATCACGTGGCTATCATGCACTGATCACGTGACTGCGCATGCACTGATGACGTGGCTGTTCGGGCACTGATCACGTGTTTATCAGGCAGTGATCAGTGACTGACAGGCGCTGATCAGGGGACTGTGCACGCACTGATCAGGTGGCTGATCAGGAACTGACCACCTGACTGCGCATGCAGTGATCACGTGGCTGGTCGTTCACTGATCACGTGTTTATCATACGGTGATCACGTGACTGAGAGGCGCTGATCACGTGACTGTGCCGTCAGTGATCACGTGGCTGAGCAGGCACTGATATCGTGACTGAGCATGCACTGATCATGTGCCGGGAGCCGGGGAGGCATTCCACTCTGGACAAAGGTCATGAGGAAGGAGGCTCGGCATACGCAAATGCGGGATCGAGCCTCAGGAGTCCACCCGGATATTCTCGAGCATCTCCCCCCAAAAAAACCAGAGTCTGCCTACTGTATTGCTTTGTGCTCTCACCTCTGATTTCACTGGGGGCTGTCCCCCACCACCATCTCGCTCTCTCTGTCAAAGAGTTAACTTACAGCTCCAATTCATAAAGTTCCTTGTCATTCTTCCCTTTAACTTCCAGCTGAGTCTCCATCTGGAGCGCGGAACCCACCACGCTTACTAATTATGCCTGGGCTGCTAAGACCCACTCGAGAAGGTGTCTAGGGTGAGGCACCTTTCGCTATTCGAGAGGGCGCCTGCGGCCTACGTAAGTGGTGCAAACTTCTTGTCTTGAAGTTTGATTGGTCTTCCGCGTAAACCAAGCTACTCAGTCTCTTTTCTCCACCGAATTTTCCTACTGAGCTCTCCTCATACTATTATTCTTGACATCTCTGATTAGCATATAAATAGTCGCCTAGGCCATCTCTCCTTCGAATACCCTGGATCAGTTGGGGCTGGTCCCCGGCAGGTGGCGACCGAACAGGGACCTCAGGAGGCAATACTCAAAGAGCTGAGCAGACACGAACCACGCAATCAGCAGGCAATAAGCATGGAGCTCAGCAGTGACGAATCATGCTGCTCAACTGGCAATAATCAAGCACGTGACCAGGCAGGAATCACGCAGCTCAGCTGGCAATTGTCAAGCAGATGAGCCGACAGGAATCACGCAGCTCAGATGGCAATTGTCATGCAGATGAGCCGGCAGGAATCACGCAGCTCAGCAGGCCCTGATCACGTGACTCTGCAGGCACTGATCACGTGGCTGATCAAGTCCAGATCACGTGACTGAGCATGCACTGATCACGTGGCTATCATGCACTGATGACGTGACTGCGCATGCACTGATGACGTGGCTGATCAGGCACTGATCACATGGCTCATCATGCACTGATCACGTGTTTATCAGGCAATGATCAGTGACTGACAGGCGCTGATCATGGGACTGTGCACGCACTGATCACGTGGCTATCATGCACTGATCACGTGACTGCGCATGCACTGATGACGTGGCTGTTCGGGCACTGATCACGTGTTTATCAGGCAGTGATCAGTGACTGACAGGCGCTGATCAGGGGACTGTGCACGCACTGATCAGGTGGCTGATCAGGAACTGACCACCTGACTGCGCATGCAGTGATCACGTGGCTGGTCGTTCACTGATCACGTGTTTATCATACGGTGATCACGTGACTGAGAGGCGCTGATCACGTGACTGTGCCGTCAGTGATCACGTGGCTGAGCAGGCACTGATATCGTGACTGAGCATGCACTGATCATGTGCCGGGAGCCGGGGAGGCATTCCACTCTGGACAAAGGTCATGAGGAAGGAGGCTCGGCATACGCAAATGCGGGATCGAGCCTCAGGAGTCCACCCGGATATTCTCGAGCATCTCCCCCAAAAAAACCAGAGTCTGCCTACTGTATTGCTTTGTGCTCTCACCTCTGATTTCACTGGGGGCTGTCCCCCACCACCATCTCGCTCTCTCTGTCAAAGAGTTAACTTACAGCTCCAATTCATAAAGTTCCTTGTCATTCTTCCCTTTAACTTCCAGCTGAGTCTCCATCTGGAGCGCGGAACCCACCACGCTTACTAATTATGCCTGGGCTGCTAAGACCCACTCGAGAAGGTGTCTAGGGTGAGGCACCTTTCGCTATTCGAGAGGGCGCCTGCGGCCTACGTAAGTGGTGCAAACTTCTTGTCTTGAAGTTTGATTGGTCTTCCGCGTAAACCAAGCTACTCAGTCTCTTTTCTCCACCGAATTTTCCTACTGAGCTCTCCTCATACTATTATTCTTGACATCTCTGATTAGCATATAAATAGTCGCCTAGGCCATCTCTCCTTCGAATACCCTGGATCAGTTGGGGCTGGTCCCCGGCAGGTGGCGACCGAACAGGGACCTCAGGAGGCAATACTCAAAGAGCTGAGCAGACACGAACCACGCAATCAGCAGGCAATAAGCATGGAGCTCAGCAGTGACGAATCATGCTGCTCAACTGGCAATAATCAAGCACGTGACCAGGCAGGAATCACGCAGCTCAGCTGGCAATTGTCAAGCAGATGAGCCGACAGGAATCACGCAGCTCAGATGGCAATTGTCATGCAGATGAGCCGGCAGGAATCACGCAGCTCAGCAGGCCCTGATCACGTGACTCTGCAGGCACTGATCACGTGGCTGATCAAGTCCAGATCACGTGACTGAGCATGCACTGATCACGTGGCTATCATGCACTGATGACGTGACTGCGCATGCACTGATGACGTGGCTGATCAGGCACTGATCACATGGCTCATCATGCACTGATCACGTGTTTATCAGGCAATGATCAGTGACTGACAGGCGCTGATCATGGGACTGTGCACGCACTGATCACGTGGCTATCATGCACTGATCACGTGACTGCGCATGCACTGATGACGTGGCTGTTCGGGCACTGATCACGTGTTTATCAGGCAGTGATCAGTGACTGACAGGCGCTGATCAGGGGACTGTGCACGCACTGATCAGGTGGCTGATCAGGAACTGACCACCTGACCGCGCATGCAGTGATCACGTGGCTGGTCGTTCACTGATCACGTGTTTATCATACGGTGATCACGTGACTGAGAGGCGCTGATCACGTGACTGTGCCGTCAGTGATCACGTGGCTGAGCAGGCACTGATATCGTGACTGAGCATGCACTGATCATGTGCCGGGAGCCGGGGAGGCATTCCACTCTGGACAAAGGTCATGAGGAAGGAGGCTCGGCATACGCAAATGCGGGATCGAGCCTCAGGAGTCCACCCGGATATTCTCGAGCATCTCCCCCAAAAAAACCAGAGTCTGCCTACTGTATTGCTTTGTGCTCTCACCTCTGATTTCACTGGGGGCTGTCCCCCACCACCATCTCGCTCTCTCTGTCAAAGAGTTAACTTACAGCTCCAATTCATAAAGTTCCTTGTCATTCTTCCCTTTAACTTCCAGCTGAGTCTCCATCTGGAGCGCGGAACCCACCACGCTTACTAATTATGCCTGGGCTGCTAAGACCCACTCGAGAAGGTGTCTAGGGTGAGGCACCTTTCGCTATTCGAGAGGGCGCCTGCGGCCTACGTAAGTGGTGCAAACTTCTTGTCTTGAAGTTTGATTGGTCTTCCGCGTAAACCAAGCTACTCAGTCTCTTTTCTCCACCGAATTTTCCTACTGAGCTCTCCTCATACTATTATTCTTGACATCTCTGATTAGCATATAAATAGTCGCCTAGGCCATCTCTCCTTCGAATACCCTGGATCAGTTGGGGCTGGTCCCCGGCAGGTGGCGACCGAACAGGGACCTCAGGAGGCAATACTCAAAGAGCTGAGCAGACACGAACCACGCAATCAGCAGGCAATAAGCATGGAGCTCAGCAGTGACGAATCATGCTGCTCAACTGGCAATAATCAAGCACGTGACCAGGCAGGAATCACGCAGCTCAGCTGGCAATTGTCAAGCAGATGAGCCGACAGGAATCACGCAGCTCAGATGGCAATTGTCATGCAGATGAGCCGGCAGGAATCACGCAGCTCAGCAGGCCCTGATCACGTGACTCTGCAGGCACTGATCACGTGGCTGATCAAGTCCAGATCACGTGACTGAGCATGCACTGATCACGTGGCTATCATGCACTGATGACGTGACTGCGCATGCACTGATGACGTGGCTGATCAGGCACTGATCACATGGCTCATCATGCACTGATCACGTGTTTATCAGGCAATGATCAGTGACTGACAGGCGCTGATCATGGGACTGTGCACGCACTGATCACGTGGCTATCATGCACTGATCACGTGACTGCGCATGCACTGATGACGTGGCTGTTCGGGCACTGATCACGTGTTTATCAGGCAGTGATCAGTGACTGACAGGCGCTGATCAGGGGACTGTGCACGCACTGATCAGGTGGCTGATCAGGAACTGACCACCTGACTGCGCATGCAGTGATCACGTGGCTGGTCGTTCACTGATCACGTGTTTATCATACGGTGATCACGTGACTGAGAGGCGCTGATCACGTGACTGTGCCGTCAGTGATCACGTGGCTGAGCAGGCACTGATATCGTGACTGAGCATGCACTGATCATGTGCCGGGAGCCGGGGAGGCATTCCACTCTGGACAAAGGTCATGAGGAAGGAGGCTCGGCATACGCAAATGCGGGATCGAGCCTCAGGAGTCCACCCGGATATTCTCGAGCATCTCCCCCAAAAAAACCAGAGTCTGCCTACTGTATTGCTTTGTGCTCTCACCTCTGATTTCACTGGGGGCTGTCCCCCACCACCATCTCGCTCTCTCTGTCAAAGAGTTAACTTACAGCTCCAATTCATAAAGTTCCTTGTCATTCTTCCCTTTAACTTCCAGCTGAGTCTCCATCTGGAGCGCGGAACCCACCACGCTTACTAATTATGCCTGGGCTGCTAAGACCCACTCGAGAAGGTGTCTAGGGTGAGGCACCTTTCGCTATTCGAGAGGGCGCCTGCGGCCTACGTAAGTGGTGCAAACTTCTTGTCTTGAAGTTTGATTGGTCTTCCGCGTAAACCAAGCTACTCAGTCTCTTTTCTCCACCGAATTTTCCTACTGAGCTCTCCTCATACTATTATTCTTGACATCTCTGATTAGCATATAAATAGTCGCCTAGGCCATCTCTCCTTCGAATACCCTGGATCAGTTGGGGCTGGTCCCCGGCAGGTGGCGACCGAACAGGGACCTCAGGAGGCAATACTCAAAGAGCTGAGCAGACACGAACCACGCAATCAGCAGGCAATAAGCATGGAGCTCAGCAGTGACGAATCATGCTGCTCAACTGGCAATAATCAAGCACGTGACCAGGCAGGAATCACGCAGCTCAGCTGGCAATTGTCAAGCAGATGAGCCGACAGGAATCACGCAGCTCAGATGGCAATTGTCATGCAGATGAGCCGGCAGGAATCACGCAGCTCAGCAGGCCCTGATCACGTGACTCTGCAGGCACTGATCACGTGGCTGATCAAGTCCAGATCACGTGACTGAGCATGCACTGATCACGTGGCTATCATGCACTGATGACGTGACTGCGCATGCACTGATGACGTGGCTGATCAGGCACTGATCACATGGCTCATCATGCACTGATCACGTGTTTATCAGGCAATGATCAGTGACTGACAGGCGCTGATCATGGGACTGTGCACGCACTGATCACGTGGCTATCATGCACTGATCACGTGACTGCGCATGCACTGATGACGTGGCTGTTCGGGCACTGATCACGTGTTTATCAGGCAGTGATCAGTGACTGACAGGCGCTGATCAGGGGACTGTGCACGCACTGATCAGGTGGCTGATCAGGAACTGACCACCTGACTGCGCATGCAGTGATCACGTGGCTGGTCGTTCACTGATCACGTGTTTATCATACGGTGATCACGTGACTGAGAGGCGCTGATCACGTGACTGTGCCGTCAGTGATCACGTGGCTGAGCAGGCACTGATATCGTGACTGAGCATGCACTGATCATGTGCCGGGAGCCGGGGAGGCATTCCACTCTGGACAAAGGTCATGAGGAAGGAGGCTCGGCATACGCAAATGCGGGATCGAGCCTCAGGAGTCCACCCGGATATTCTCGAGCATCTCCCCCCAAAAAAACCAGAGTCTGCCTACTGTATTGCTTTGTGCTCTCACCTCTGATTTCACTGGGGGCTGTCCCCCACCACCATCTCGCTCTCTCTGTCAAAGAGTTAACTTACAGCTCCAATTCATAAAGTTCCTTGTCATTCTTCCCTTTAACTTCCAGCTGAGTCTCCATCTGGAGCGCGGAACCCACCACGCTTACTAATTATGCCTGGGCTGCTAAGACCCACTCGAGAAGGTGTCTAGGGTGAGGCACCTTTCGCTATTCGAGAGGGCGCCTGCGGCCTACGTAAGTGGTGCAAACTTCTTGTCTTGAAGTTTGATTGGTCTTCCGCGTAAACCAAGCTACTCAGTCTCTTTTCTCCACCGAATTTTCCTACTGAGCTCTCCTCATACTATTATTCTTGACATCTCTGATTAGCATATAAATAGTCGCCTAGGCCATCTCTCCTTCGAATACCCTGGATCAGTTGGGGCTGGTCCCCGGCAGGTGGCGACCGAACAGGGACCTCAGGAGGCAATACTCAAAGAGCTGAGCAGACACGAACCACGCAATCAGCAGGCAATAAGCATGGAGCTCAGCAGTGACGAATCATGCTGCTCAACTGGCAATAATCAAGCACGTGACCAGGCAGGAATCACGCAGCTCAGCTGGCAATTGTCAAGCAGATGAGCCGACAGGAATCACGCAGCTCAGATGGCAATTGTCATGCAGATGAGCCGGCAGGAATCACGCAGCTCAGCAGGCCCTGATCACGTGACTCTGCAGGCACTGATCACGTGGCTGATCAAGTCCAGATCACGTGACTGAGCATGCACTGATCACGTGGCTATCATGCACTGATGACGTGACTGCGCATGCACTGATGACGTGGCTGATCAGGCACTGATCACATGGCTCATCATGCACTGATCACGTGTTTATCAGGCAATGATCAGTGACTGACAGGCGCTGATCATGGGACTGTGCACGCACTGATCACGTGGCTATCATGCACTGATCACGTGACTGCGCATGCACTGATGACGTGGCTGTTCGGGCACTGATCACGTGTTTATCAGGCAGTGATCAGTGACTGACAGGCGCTGATCAGGGGACTGTGCACGCACTGATCAGGTGGCTGATCAGGAACTGACCACCTGACTGCGCATGCAGTGATCACGTGGCTGGTCGTTCACTGATCACGTGTTTATCATACGGTGATCACGTGACTGAGAGGCGCTGATCACGTGACTGTGCCGTCAGTGATCACGTGGCTGAGCAGGCACTGATATCGTGACTGAGCATGCACTGATCATGTGCCGGGAGCCGGGGAGGCATTCCACTCTGGACAAAGGTCATGAGGAAGGAGGCTCGGCATACGCAAATGCGGGATCGAGCCTCAGGAGTCCACCCGGATATTCTCGAGCATCTCCCCCCAAAAAAACCAGAGTCTGCCTACTGTATTGCTTTGTGCTCTCACCTCTGATTTCACTGGGGGCTGTCCCCCACCACCATCTCGCTCTCTCTGTCAAAGAGTTAACTTACAGCTCCAATTCATAAAGTTCCTTGTCATTCTTCCCTTTAACTTCCAGCTGAGTCTCCATCTGGAGCGCGGAACCCACCACGCTTACTAATTATGCCTGGGCTGCTAAGACCCACTCGAGAAGGTGTCTAGGGTGAGGCACCTTTCGCTATTCGAGAGGGCGCCTGCGGCCTACGTAAGTGGTGCAAACTTCTTGTCTTGAAGTTTGATTGGTCTTCCGCGTAAACCAAGCTACTCAGTCTCTTTTCTCCACCGAATTTTCCTACTGAGCTCTCCTCATACTATTATTCTTGACATCTCTGATTAGCATATAAATAGTCGCCTAGGCCATCTCTCCTTCGAATACCCTGGATCAGTTGGGGCTGGTCCCCGGCAGGTGGCGACCGAACAGGGACCTCAGGAGGCAATACTCAAAGAGCTGAGCAGACACGAACCACGCAATCAGCAGGCAATAAGCATGGAGCTCAGCAGTGACGAATCATGCTGCTCAACTGGCAATAATCAAGCACGTGACCAGGCAGGAATCACGCAGCTCAGCTGGCAATTGTCAAGCAGATGAGCCGACAGGAATCACGCAGCTCAGATGGCAATTGTCATGCAGATGAGCCGGCAGGAATCACGCAGCTCAGCAGGCCCTGATCACGTGACTCTGCAGGCACTGATCACGTGGCTGATCAAGTCCAGATCACGTGACTGAGCATGCACTGATCACGTGGCTATCATGCACTGATGACGTGACTGCGCATGCACTGATGACGTGGCTGATCAGGCACTGATCACATGGCTCATCATGCACTGATCACGTGTTTATCAGGCAATGATCAGTGACTGACAGGCGCTGATCATGGGACTGTGCACGCACTGATCACGTGGCTATCATGCACTGATCACGTGACTGCGCATGCACTGATGACGTGGCTGTTCGGGCACTGATCACGTGTTTATCAGGCAGTGATCAGTGACTGACAGGCGCTGATCAGGGGACTGTGCACGCACTGATCAGGTGGCTGATCAGGAACTGACCACCTGACTGCGCATGCAGTGATCACGTGGCTGGTCGTTCACTGATCACGTGTTTATCATACGGTGATCACGTGACTGAGAGGCGCTGATCACGTGACTGTGCCGTCAGTGATCACGTGGCTGAGCAGGCACTGATATCGTGACTGAGCATGCACTGATCATGTGCCGGGAGCCGGGGAGGCATTCCACTCTGGACAAAGGTCATGAGGAAGGAGGCTCGGCATACGCAAATGCGGGATCGAGCCTCAGGAGTCCACCCGGATATTCTCGAGCATCTCCCCCCAAAAAAACCAGAGTCTGCCTACTGTATTGCTTTGTGCTCTCACCTCTGATTTCACTGGGGGCTGTCCCCCACCACCATCTCGCTCTCTCTGTCAAAGAGTTAACTTACAGCTCCAATTCATAAAGTTCCTTGTCATTCTTCCCTTTAACTTCCAGCTGAGTCTCCATCTGGAGCGCGGAACCCACCACGCTTACTAATTATGCCTGGGCTGCTAAGACCCACTCGAGAAGGTGTCTAGGGTGAGGCACCTTTCGCTATTCGAGAGGGCGCCTGCGGCCTACGTAAGTGGTGCAAACTTCTTGTCTTGAAGTTTGATTGGTCTTCCGCGTAAACCAAGCTACTCAGTCTCTTTTCTCCACCGAATTTTCCTACTGAGCTCTCCTCATACTATTATTCTTGACATCTCTGATTAGCATATAAATAGTCGCCTAGGCCATCTCTCCTTCGAATACCCTGGATCAGTTGGGGCTGGTCCCCGGCAGGTGGCGACCGAACAGGGACCTCAGGAGGCAATACTCAAAGAGCTGAGCAGACACGAACCACGCAATCAGCAGGCAATAAGCATGGAGCTCAGCAGTGACGAATCATGCTGCTCAACTGGCAATAATCAAGCACGTGACCAGGCAGGAATCACGCAGCTCAGCTGGCAATTGTCAAGCAGATGAGCCGACAGGAATCACGCAGCTCAGATGGCAATTGTCATGCAGATGAGCCGGCAGGAATCACGCAGCTCAGCAGGCCCTGATCACGTGACTCTGCAGGCACTGATCACGTGGCTGATCAAGTCCAGATCACGTGACTGAGCATGCACTGATCACGTGGCTATCATGCACTGATGACGTGACTGCGCATGCACTGATGACGTGGCTGATCAGGCACTGATCACATGGCTCATCATGCACTGATCACGTGTTTATCAGGCAATGATCAGTGACTGACAGGCGCTGATCATGGGACTGTGCACGCACTGATCACGTGGCTATCATGCACTGATCACGTGACTGCGCATGCACTGATGACGTGGCTGTTCGGGCACTGATCACGTGTTTATCAGGCAGTGATCAGTGACTGACAGGCGCTGATCAGGGGACTGTGCACGCACTGATCAGGTGGCTGATCAGGAACTGACCACCTGACTGCGCATGCAGTGATCACGTGGCTGGTCGTTCACTGATCACGTGTTTATCATACGGTGATCACGTGACTGAGAGGCGCTGATCACGTGACTGTGCCGTCAGTGATCACGTGGCTGAGCAGGCACTGATATCGTGACTGAGCATGCACTGATCATGTGCCGGGAGCCGGGGAGGCATTCCACTCTGGACAAAGGTCATGAGGAAGGAGGCTCGGCATACGCAAATGCGGGATCGAGCCTCAGGAGTCCACCCGGATATTCTCGAGCATCTCCCCCAAAAAAACCAGAGTCTGCCTACTGTATTGCTTTGTGCTCTCACCTCTGATTTCACTGGGGGCTGTCCCCCACCACCATCTCGCTCTCTCTGTCAAAGAGTTAACTTACAGCTCCAATTCATAAAGTTCCTTGTCATTCTTCCCTTTAACTTCCAGCTGAGTCTCCATCTGGAGCGCGGAACCCACCACGCTTACTAATTATGCCTGGGCTGCTAAGACCCACTCGAGAAGGTGTCTAGGGTGAGGCACCTTTCGCTATTCGAGAGGGCGCCTGCGGCCTACGTAAGTGGTGCAAACTTCTTGTCTTGAAGTTTGATTGGTCTTCCGCGTAAACCAAGCTACTCAGTCTCTTTTCTCCACCGAATTTTCCTACTGAGCTCTCCTCATACTATTATTCTTGACATCTCTGATTAGCATATAAATAGTCGCCTAGGCCATCTCTCCTTCGAATACCCTGGATCAGTTGGGGCTGGTCCCCGGCAGGTGGCGACCGAACAGGGACCTCAGGAGGCAATACTCAAAGAGCTGAGCAGACACGAACCACGCAATCAGCAGGCAATAAGCATGGAGCTCAGCAGTGACGAATCATGCTGCTCAACTGGCAATAATCAAGCACGTGACCAGGCAGGAATCACGCAGCTCAGCTGGCAATTGTCAAGCAGATGAGCCGACAGGAATCACGCAGCTCAGATGGCAATTGTCATGCAGATGAGCCGGCAGGAATCACGCAGCTCAGCAGGCCCTGATCACGTGACTCTGCAGGCACTGATCACGTGGCTGATCAAGTCCAGATCACGTGACTGAGCATGCACTGATCACGTGGCTATCATGCACTGATGACGTGACTGCGCATGCACTGATGACGTGGCTGATCAGGCACTGATCACATGGCTCATCATGCACTGATCACGTGTTTATCAGGCAATGATCAGTGACTGACAGGCGCTGATCATGGGACTGTGCACGCACTGATCACGTGGCTATCATGCACTGATCACGTGACTGCGCATGCACTGATGACGTGGCTGTTCGGGCACTGATCACGTGTTTATCAGGCAGTGATCAGTGACTGACAGGCGCTGATCAGGGGACTGTGCACGCACTGATCAGGTGGCTGATCAGGAACTGACCACCTGACTGCGCATGCAGTGATCACGTGGCTGGTCGTTCACTGATCACGTGTTTATCATACGGTGATCACGTGACTGAGAGGCGCTGATCACGTGACTGTGCCGTCAGTGATCACGTGGCTGAGCAGGCACTGATATCGTGACTGAGCATGCACTGATCATGTGCCGGGAGCCGGGGAGGCATTCCACTCTGGACAAAGGTCATGAGGAAGGAGGCTCGGCATACGCAAATGCGGGATCGAGCCTCAGGAGTCCACCCGGATATTCTCGAGCATCCCCCAAAAAAACCAGAGTCTGCCTACTGTATTGCTTTGTGCTCTCACCTCTGATTTCACTGGGGGCTGTCCCCCACCACCATCTCGCTCTCTCTGTCAAAGAGTTAACTTACAGCTCCAATTCATAAAGTTCCTTGTCATTCTTCCCTTTAACTTCCAGCTGAGTCTCCATCTGGAGCGCGGAACCCACCACGCTTACTAATTATGCCTGGGCTGCTAAGACCCACTCGAGAAGGTGTCTAGGGTGAGGCACCTTTCGCTATTCGAGAGGGCGCCTGCGGCCTACGTAAGTGGTGCAAACTTCTTGTCTTGAAGTTTGATTGGTCTTCCGCGTAAACCAAGCTACTCAGTCTCTTTTCTCCACCGAATTTTCCTACTGAGCTCTCCTCATACTATTATTCTTGACATCTCTGATTAGCATATAAATAGTCGCCTAGGCCATCTCTCCTTCGAATACCCTGGATCAGTTGGGGCTGGTCCCCGGCAGGTGGCGACCGAACAGGGACCTCAGGAGGCAATACTCAAAGAGCTGAGCAGACACGAACCACGCAATCAGCAGGCAATAAGCATGGAGCTCAGCAGTGACGAATCATGCTGCTCAACTGGCAATAATCAAGCACGTGACCAGGCAGGAATCACGCAGCTCAGCTGGCAATTGTCAAGCAGATGAGCCGACAGGAATCACGCAGCTCAGATGGCAATTGTCATGCAGATGAGCCGGCAGGAATCACGCAGCTCAGCAGGCCCTGATCACGTGACTCTGCAGGCACTGATCACGTGGCTGATCAAGTCCAGATCACGTGACTGAGCATGCACTGATCACGTGGCTATCATGCACTGATGACGTGACTGCGCATGCACTGATGACGTGGCTGATCAGGCACTGATCACATGGCTCATCATGCACTGATCACGTGTTTATCAGGCAATGATCAGTGACTGACAGGCGCTGATCATGGGACTGTGCACGCACTGATCACGTGGCTATCATGCACTGATCACGTGACTGCGCATGCACTGATGACGTGGCTGTTCGGGCACTGATCACGTGTTTATCAGGCAGTGATCAGTGACTGACAGGCGCTGATCAGGGGACTGTGCACGCACTGATCAGGTGGCTGATCAGGAACTGACCACCTGACTGCGCATGCAGTGATCACGTGGCTGGTCGTTCACTGATCACGTGTTTATCATACGGTGATCACGTGACTGAGAGGCGCTGATCACGTGACTGTGCCGTCAGTGATCACGTGGCTGAGCAGGCACTGATATCGTGACTGAGCATGCACTGATCATGTGCCGGGAGCCGGGGAGGCATTCCACTCTGGACAAAGGTCATGAGGAAGGAGGCTCGGCATACGCAAATGCGGGATCGAGCCTCAGGAGTCCACCCGGATATTCTCGAGCATCTCCCCCCAAAAAAACCAGAGTCTGCCTACTGTATTGCTTTGTGCTCTCACCTCTGATTTCACTGGGGGCTGTCCCCCACCACCATCTCGCTCTCTCTGTCAAAGAGTTAACTTACAGCTCCAATTCATAAAGTTCCTTGTCATTCTTCCCTTTAACTTCCAGCTGAGTCTCCATCTGGAGCGCGGAACCCACCACGCTTACTAATTATGCCTGGGCTGCTAAGACCCACTCGAGAAGGTGTCTAGGGTGAGGCACCTTTCGCTATTCGAGAGGGCGCCTGCGGCCTACGTAAGTGGTGCAAACTTCTTGTCTTGAAGTTTGATTGGTCTTCCGCGTAAACCAAGCTACTCAGTCTCTTTTCTCCACCGAATTTTCCTACTGAGCTCTCCTCATACTATTATTCTTGACATCTCTGATTAGCATATAAATAGTCGCCTAGGCCATCTCTCCTTCGAATACCCTGGATCAGTTGGGGCTGGTCCCCGGCAGGTGGCGACCGAACAGGGACCTCAGGAGGCAATACTCAAAGAGCTGAGCAGACACGAACCACGCAATCAGCAGGCAATAAGCATGGAGCTCAGCAGTGACGAATCATGCTGCTCAACTGGCAATAATCAAGCACGTGACCAGGCAGGAATCACGCAGCTCAGCTGGCAATTGTCAAGCAGATGAGCCGACAGGAATCACGCAGCTCAGATGGCAATTGTCATGCAGATGAGCCGGCAGGAATCACGCAGCTCAGCAGGCCCTGATCACGTGACTCTGCAGGCACTGATCACGTGGCTGATCAAGTCCAGATCACGTGACTGAGCATGCACTGATCACGTGGCTATCATGCACTGATGACGTGACTGCGCATGCACTGATGACGTGGCTGATCAGGCACTGATCACATGGCTCATCATGCACTGATCACGTGTTTATCAGGCAATGATCAGTGACTGACAGGCGCTGATCATGGGACTGTGCACGCACTGATCACGTGGCTATCATGCACTGATCACGTGACTGCGCATGCACTGATGACGTGGCTGTTCGGGCACTGATCACGTGTTTATCAGGCAGTGATCAGTGACTGACAGGCGCTGATCAGGGGACTGTGCACGCACTGATCAGGTGGCTGATCAGGAACTGACCACCTGACTGCGCATGCAGTGATCACGTGGCTGGTCGTTCACTGATCACGTGTTTATCATACGGTGATCACGTGACTGAGAGGCGCTGATCACGTGACTGTGCCGTCAGTGATCACGTGGCTGAGCAGGCACTGATATCGTGACTGAGCATGCACTGATCATGTGCCGGGAGCCGGGGAGGCATTCCACTCTGGACAAAGGTCATGAGGAAGGAGGCTCGGCATACGCAAATGCGGGATCGAGCCTCAGGAGTCCACCCGGATATTCTCGAGCATCTCCCCCAAAAAAACCAGAGTCTGCCTACTGTATTGCTTTGTGCTCTCACCTCTGATTTCACTGGGGGCTGTCCCCCACCACCATCTCGCTCTCTCTGTCAAAGAGTTAACTTACAGCTCCAATTCATAAAGTTCCTTGTCATTCTTCCCTTTAACTTCCAGCTGAGTCTCCATCTGGAGCGCGGAACCCACCACGCTTACTAATTATGCCTGGGCTGCTAAGACCCACTCGAGAAGGTGTCTAGGGTGAGGCACCTTTCGCTATTCGAGAGGGCGCCTGCGGCCTACGTAAGTGGTGCAAACTTCTTGTCTTGAAGTTTGATTGGTCTTCCGCGTAAACCAAGCTACTCAGTCTCTTTTCTCCACCGAATTTTCCTACTGAGCTCTCCTCATACTATTATTCTTGACATCTCTGATTAGCATATAAATAGTCGCCTAGGCCATCTCTCCTTCGAATACCCTGGATCAGTTGGGGCTGGTCCCCGGCAGGTGGCGACCGAACAGGGACCTCAGGAGGCAATACTCAAAGAGCTGAGCAGACACGAACCACGCAATCAGCAGGCAATAAGCATGGAGCTCAGCAGTGACGAATCATGCTGCTCAACTGGCAATAATCAAGCACGTGACCAGGCAGGAATCACGCAGCTCAGCTGGCAATTGTCAAGCAGATGAGCCGACAGGAATCACGCAGCTCAGATGGCAATTGTCATGCAGATGAGCCGGCAGGAATCACGCAGCTCAGCAGGCCCTGATCACGTGACTCTGCAGGCACTGATCACGTGGCTGATCAAGTCCAGATCACGTGACTGAGCATGCACTGATCACGTGGCTATCATGCACTGATGACGTGACTGCGCATGCACTGATGACGTGGCTGATCAGGCACTGATCACATGGCTCATCATGCACTGATCACGTGTTTATCAGGCAATGATCAGTGACTGACAGGCGCTGATCATGGGACTGTGCACGCACTGATCACGTGGCTATCATGCACTGATCACGTGACTGCGCATGCACTGATGACGTGGCTGTTCGGGCACTGATCACGTGTTTATCAGGCAGTGATCAGTGACTGACAGGCGCTGATCAGGGGACTGTGCACGCACTGATCAGGTGGCTGATCAGGAACTGACCACCTGACGCATGCAGTGATCACGTGGCTGGTCGTTCACTGATCACGTGTTTATCATACGGTGATCACGTGACTGAGAGGCGCTGATCACGTGACTGTGCCGTCAGTGATCACGTGGCTGAGCAGGCACTGATATCGTGACTGAGCATGCACTGATCATGTGCCGGGAGCCGGGGAGGCATTCCACTCTGGACAAAGGTCATGAGGAAGGAGGCTCGGCATACGCAAATGCGGGATCGAGCCTCAGGAGTCCACCCGGATATTCTCGAGCATCTCCCCCCAAAAAAACCAGAGTCTGCCTACTGTATTGCTTTGTGCTCTCACCTCTGATTTCACTGGGGGCTGTCCCCCACCACCATCTCGCTCTCTCTGTCAAAGAGTTAACTTACAGCTCCAATTCATAAAGTTCCTTGTCATTCTTCCCTTTAACTTCCAGCTGAGTCTCCATCTGGAGCGCGGAACCCACCACGCTTACTAATTATGCCTGGGCTGCTAAGACCCACTCGAGAAGGTGTCTAGGGTGAGGCACCTTTCGCTATTCGAGAGGGCGCCTGCGGCCTACGTAAGTGGTGCAAACTTCTTGTCTTGAAGTTTGATTGGTCTTCCGCGTAAACCAAGCTACTCAGTCTCTTTTCTCCACCGAATTTTCCTACTGAGCTCTCCTCATACTATTATTCTTGACATCTCTGATTAGCATATAAATAGTCGCCTAGGCCATCTCTCCTTCGAATACCCTGGATCAGTTGGGGCTGGTCCCCGGCAGGTGGCGACCGAACAGGGACCTCAGGAGGCAATACTCAAAGAGCTGAGCAGACACGAACCACGCAATCAGCAGGCAATAAGCATGGAGCTCAGCAGTGACGAATCATGCTGCTCAACTGGCAATAATCAAGCACGTGACCAGGCAGGAATCACGCAGCTCAGCTGGCAATTGTCAAGCAGATGAGCCGACAGGAATCACGCAGCTCAGATGGCAATTGTCATGCAGATGAGCCGGCAGGAATCACGCAGCTCAGCAGGCCCTGATCACGTGACTCTGCAGGCACTGATCACGTGGCTGATCAAGTCCAGATCACGTGACTGAGCATGCACTGATCACGTGGCTATCATGCACTGATGACGTGACTGCGCATGCACTGATGACGTGGCTGATCAGGCACTGATCACATGGCTCATCATGCACTGATCACGTGTTTATCAGGCAATGATCAGTGACTGACAGGCGCTGATCATGGGACTGTGCACGCACTGATCACGTGGCTATCATGCACTGATCACGTGACTGCGCATGCACTGATGACGTGGCTGTTCGGGCACTGATCACGTGTTTATCAGGCAGTGATCAGTGACTGACAGGCGCTGATCAGGGGACTGTGCACGCACTGATCAGGTGGCTGATCAGGAACTGACCACCTGACTGCGCATGCAGTGATCACGTGGCTGGTCGTTCACTGATCACGTGTTTATCATACGGTGATCACGTGACTGAGAGGCGCTGATCACGTGACTGTGCCGTCAGTGATCACGTGGCTGAGCAGGCACTGATATCGTGACTGAGCATGCACTGATCATGTGCCGGGAGCCGGGGAGGCATTCCACTCTGGACAAAGGTCATGAGGAAGGAGGCTCGGCATACGCAAATGCGGGATCGAGCCTCAGGAGTCCACCCGGATATTCTCGAGCATCTCCCCCAAAAAAACCAGAGTCTGCCTACTGTATTGCTTTGTGCTCTCACCTCTGATTTCACTGGGGGCTGTCCCCCACCACCATCTCGCTCTCTCTGTCAAAGAGTTAACTTACAGCTCCAATTCATAAAGTTCCTTGTCATTCTTCCCTTTAACTTCCAGCTGAGTCTCCATCTGGAGCGCGGAACCCACCACGCTTACTAATTATGCCTGGGCTGCTAAGACCCACTCGAGAAGGTGTCTAGGGTGAGGCACCTTTCGCTATTCGAGAGGGCGCCTGCGGCCTACGTAAGTGGTGCAAACTTCTTGTCTTGAAGTTTGATTGGTCTTCCGCGTAAACCAAGCTACTCAGTCTCTTTTCTCCACCGAATTTTCCTACTGAGCTCTCCTCATACTATTATTCTTGACATCTCTGATTAGCATATAAATAGTCGCCTAGGCCATCTCTCCTTCGAATACCCTGGATCAGTTGGGGCTGGTCCCCGGCAGGTGGCGACCGAACAGGGACCTCAGGAGGCAATACTCAAAGAGCTGAGCAGACACGAACCACGCAATCAGCAGGCAATAAGCATGGAGCTCAGCAGTGACGAATCATGCTGCTCAACTGGCAATAATCAAGCACGTGACCAGGCAGGAATCACGCAGCTCAGCTGGCAATTGTCAAGCAGATGAGCCGACAGGAATCACGCAGCTCAGATGGCAATTGTCATGCAGATGAGCCGGCAGGAATCACGCAGCTCAGCAGGCCCTGATCACGTGACTCTGCAGGCACTGATCACGTGGCTGATCAAGTCCAGATCACGTGACTGAGCATGCACTGATCACGTGGCTATCATGCACTGATGACGTGACTGCGCATGCACTGATGACGTGGCTGATCAGGCACTGATCACATGGCTCATCATGCACTGATCACGTGTTTATCAGGCAATGATCAGTGACTGACAGGCGCTGATCATGGGACTGTGCACGCACTGATCACGTGGCTATCATGCACTGATCACGTGACTGCGCATGCACTGATGACGTGGCTGTTCGGGCACTGATCACGTGTTTATCAGGCAGTGATCAGTGACTGACAGGCGCTGATCAGGGGACTGTGCACGCACTGATCAGGTGGCTGATCAGGAACTGACCACCTGACTGCGCATGCAGTGATCACGTGGCTGGTCGTTCACTGATCACGTGTTTATCATACGGTGATCACGTGACTGAGAGGCGCTGATCACGTGACTGTGCCGTCAGTGATCACGTGGCTGAGCAGGCACTGATATCGTGACTGAGCATGCACTGATCATGTGCCGGGAGCCGGGGAGGCATTCCACTCTGGACAAAGGTCATGAGGAAGGAGGCTCGGCATACGCAAATGCGGGATCGAGCCTCAGGAGTCCACCCGGATATTCTCGAGCATCTCCCCCAAAAAAACCAGAGTCTGCCTACTGTATTGCTTTGTGCTCTCACCTCTGATTTCACTGGGGGCTGTCCCCCACCACCATCTCGCTCTCTCTGTCAAAGAGTTAACTTACAGCTCCAATTCATAAAGTTCCTTGTCATTCTTCCCTTTAACTTCCAGCTGAGTCTCCATCTGGAGCGCGGAACCCACCACGCTTACTAATTATGCCTGGGCTGCTAAGACCCACTCGAGAAGGTGTCTAGGGTGAGGCACCTTTCGCTATTCGAGAGGGCGCCTGCGGCCTACGTAAGTGGTGCAAACTTCTTGTCTTGAAGTTTGATTGGTCTTCCGCGTAAACCAAGCTACTCAGTCTCTTTTCTCCACCGAATTTTCCTACTGAGCTCTCCTCATACTATTATTCTTGACATCTCTGATTAGCATATAAATAGTCGCCTAGGCCATCTCTCCTTCGAATACCCTGGATCAGTTGGGGCTGGTCCCCGGCAGGTGGCGACCGAACAGGGACCTCAGGAGGCAATACTCAAAGAGCTGAGCAGACACGAACCACGCAATCAGCAGGCAATAAGCATGGAGCTCAGCAGTGACGAATCATGCTGCTCAACTGGCAATAATCAAGCACGTGACCAGGCAGGAATCACGCAGCTCAGCTGGCAATTGTCAAGCAGATGAGCCGACAGGAATCACGCAGCTCAGATGGCAATTGTCATGCAGATGAGCCGGCAGGAATCACGCAGCTCAGCAGGCCCTGATCACGTGACTCTGCAGGCACTGATCACGTGGCTGATCAAGTCCAGATCACGTGACTGAGCATGCACTGATCACGTGGCTATCATGCACTGATGACGTGACTGCGCATGCACTGATGACGTGGCTGATCAGGCACTGATCACATGGCTCATCATGCACTGATCACGTGTTTATCAGGCAATGATCAGTGACTGACAGGCGCTGATCATGGGACTGTGCACGCACTGATCACGTGGCTATCATGCACTGATCACGTGACTGCGCATGCACTGATGACGTGGCTGTTCGGGCACTGATCACGTGTTTATCAGGCAGTGATCAGTGACTGACAGGCGCTGATCAGGGGACTGTGCACGCACTGATCAGGTGGCTGATCAGGAACTGACCACCTGACTGCGCATGCAGTGATCACGTGGCTGGTCGTTCACTGATCACGTGTTTATCATACGGTGATCACGTGACTGAGAGGCGCTGATCACGTGACTGTGCCGTCAGTGATCACGTGGCTGAGCAGGCACTGATATCGTGACTGAGCATGCACTGATCATGTGCCGGGAGCCGGGGAGGCATTCCACTCTGGACAAAGGTCATGAGGAAGGAGGCTCGGCATACGCAAATGCGGGATCGAGCCTCAGGAGTCCACCCGGATATTCTCGAGCATCTCCCCCAAAAAAACCAGAGTCTGCCTACTGTATTGCTTTGTGCTCTCACCTCTGATTTCACTGGGGGCTGTCCCCCACCACCATCTCGCTCTCTCTGTCAAAGAGTTAACTTACAGCTCCAATTCATAAAGTTCCTTGTCATTCTTCCCTTTAACTTCCAGCTGAGTCTCCATCTGGAGCGCGGAACCCACCACGCTTACTAATTATGCCTGGGCTGCTAAGACCCACTCGAGAAGGTGTCTAGGGTGAGGCACCTTTCGCTATTCGAGAGGGCGCCTGCGGCCTACGTAAGTGGTGCAAACTTCTTGTCTTGAAGTTTGATTGGTCTTCCGCGTAAACCAAGCTACTCAGTCTCTTTTCTCCACCGAATTTTCCTACTGAGCTCTCCTCATACTATTATTCTTGACATCTCTGATTAGCATATAAATAGTCGCCTAGGCCATCTCTCCTTCGAATACCCTGGATCAGTTGGGGCTGGTCCCCGGCAGGTGGCGACCGAACAGGGACCTCAGGAGGCAATACTCAAAGAGCTGAGCAGACACGAACCACGCAATCAGCAGGCAATAAGCATGGAGCTCAGCAGTGACGAATCATGCTGCTCAACTGGCAATAATCAAGCACGTGACCAGGCAGGAATCACGCAGCTCAGCTGGCAATTGTCAAGCAGATGAGCCGACAGGAATCACGCAGCTCAGATGGCAATTGTCATGCAGATGAGCCGGCAGGAATCACGCAGCTCAGCAGGCCCTGATCACGTGACTCTGCAGGCACTGATCACGTGGCTGATCAAGTCCAGATCACGTGACTGAGCATGCACTGATCACGTGGCTATCATGCACTGATGACGTGACTGCGCATGCACTGATGACGTGGCTGATCAGGCACTGATCACATGGCTCATCATGCACTGATCACGTGTTTATCAGGCAATGATCAGTGACTGACAGGCGCTGATCATGGGACTGTGCACGCACTGATCACGTGGCTATCATGCACTGATCACGTGACTGCGCATGCACTGATGACGTGGCTGTTCGGGCACTGATCACGTGTTTATCAGGCAGTGATCAGTGACTGACAGGCGCTGATCAGGGGACTGTGCACGCACTGATCAGGTGGCTGATCAGGAACTGACCACCTGACTGCGCATGCAGTGATCACGTGGCTGGTCGTTCACTGATCACGTGTTTATCATACGGTGATCACGTGACTGAGAGGCGCTGATCACGTGACTGTGCCGTCAGTGATCACGTGGCTGAGCAGGCACTGATATCGTGACTGAGCATGCACTGATCATGTGCCGGGAGCCGGGGAGGCATTCCACTCTGGACAAAGGTCATGAGGAAGGAGGCTCGGCATACGCAAATGCGGGATCGAGCCTCAGGAGTCCACCCGGATATTCTCGAGCATCTCCCCCAAAAAAACCAGAGTCTGCCTACTGTATTGCTTTGTGCTCTCACCTCTGATTTCACTGGGGGCTGTCCCCCACCACCATCTCGCTCTCTCTGTCAAAGAGTTAACTTACAGCTCCAATTCATAAAGTTCCTTGTCATTCTTCCCTTTAACTTCCAGCTGAGTCTCCATCTGGAGCGCGGAACCCACCACGCTTACTAATTATGCCTGGGCTGCTAAGACCCACTCGAGAAGGTGTCTAGGGTGAGGCACCTTTCGCTATTCGAGAGGGCGCCTGCGGCCTACGTAAGTGGTGCAAACTTCTTGTCTTGAAGTTTGATTGGTCTTCCGCGTAAACCAAGCTACTCAGTCTCTTTTCTCCACCGAATTTTCCTACTGAGCTCTCCTCATACTATTATTCTTGACATCTCTGATTAGCATATAAATAGTCGCCTAGGCCATCTCTCCTTCGAATACCCTGGATCAGTTGGGGCTGGTCCCCGGCAGGTGGCGACCGAACAGGGACCTCAGGAGGCAATACTCAAAGAGCTGAGCAGACACGAACCACGCAATCAGCAGGCAATAAGCATGGAGCTCAGCAGTGACGAATCATGCTGCTCAACTGGCAATAATCAAGCACGTGACCAGGCAGGAATCACGCAGCTCAGCTGGCAATTGTCAAGCAGATGAGCCGACAGGAATCACGCAGCTCAGATGGCAATTGTCATGCAGATGAGCCGGCAGGAATCACGCAGCTCAGCAGGCCCTGATCACGTGACTCTGCAGGCACTGATCACGTGGCTGATCAAGTCCAGATCACGTGACTGAGCATGCACTGATCACGTGGCTATCATGCACTGATGACGTGACTGCGCATGCACTGATGACGTGGCTGATCAGGCACTGATCACATGGCTCATCATGCACTGATCACGTGTTTATCAGGCAATGATCAGTGACTGACAGGCGCTGATCATGGGACTGTGCACGCACTGATCACGTGGCTATCATGCACTGATCACGTGACTGCGCATGCACTGATGACGTGGCTGTTCGGGCACTGATCACGTGTTTATCAGGCAGTGATCAGTGACTGACAGGCGCTGATCAGGGGACTGTGCACGCACTGATCAGGTGGCTGATCAGGAACTGACCACCTGACTGCGCATGCAGTGATCACGTGGCTGGTCGTTCACTGATCACGTGTTTATCATACGGTGATCACGTGACTGAGAGGCGCTGATCACGTGACTGTGCCGTCAGTGATCACGTGGCTGAGCAGGCACTGATATCGTGACTGAGCATGCACTGATCATGTGCCGGGAGCCGGGGAGGCATTCCACTCTGGACAAAGGTCATGAGGAAGGAGGCTCGGCATACGCAAATGCGGGATCGAGCCTCAGGAGTCCACCCGGATATTCTCGAGCATCTCCCCCAAAAAAACCAGAGTCTGCCTACTGTATTGCTTTGTGCTCTCACCTCTGATTTCACTGGGGGCTGTCCCCCACCACCATCTCGCTCTCTCTGTCAAAGAGTTAACTTACAGCTCCAATTCATAAAGTTCCTTGTCATTCTTCCCTTTAACTTCCAGCTGAGTCTCCATCTGGAGCGCGGAACCCACCACGCTTACTAATTATGCCTGGGCTGCTAAGACCCACTCGAGAAGGTGTCTAGGGTGAGGCACCTTTCGCTATTCGAGAGGGCGCCTGCGGCCTACGTAAGTGGTGCAAACTTCTTGTCTTGAAGTTTGATTGGTCTTCCGCGTAAACCAAGCTACTCAGTCTCTTTTCTCCACCGAATTTTCCTACTGAGCTCTCCTCATACTATTATTCTTGACATCTCTGATTAGCATATAAATAGTCGCCTAGGCCATCTCTCCTTCGAATACCCTGGATCAGTTGGGGCTGGTCCCCGGCAGGTGGCGACCGAACAGGGACCTCAGGAGGCAATACTCAAAGAGCTGAGCAGACACGAACCACGCAATCAGCAGGCAATAAGCATGGAGCTCAGCAGTGACGAATCATGCTGCTCAACTGGCAATAATCAAGCACGTGACCAGGCAGGAATCACGCAGCTCAGCTGGCAATTGTCAAGCAGATGAGCCGACAGGAATCACGCAGCTCAGATGGCAATTGTCATGCAGATGAGCCGGCAGGAATCACGCAGCTCAGCAGGCCCTGATCACGTGACTCTGCAGGCACTGATCACGTGGCTGATCAAGTCCAGATCACGTGACTGAGCATGCACTGATCACGTGGCTATCATGCACTGATGACGTGACTGCGCATGCACTGATGACGTGGCTGATCAGGCACTGATCACATGGCTCATCATGCACTGATCACGTGTTTATCAGGCAATGATCAGTGACTGACAGGCGCTGATCATGGGACTGTGCACGCACTGATCACGTGGCTATCATGCACTGATCACGTGACTGCGCATGCACTGATGACGTGGCTGTTCGGGCACTGATCACGTGTTTATCAGGCAGTGATCAGTGACTGACAGGCGCTGATCAGGGGACTGTGCACGCACTGATCAGGTGGCTGATCAGGAACTGACCACCTGACTGCGCATGCAGTGATCACGTGGCTGGTCGTTCACTGATCACGTGTTTATCATACGGTGATCACGTGACTGAGAGGCGCTGATCACGTGACTGTGCCGTCAGTGATCACGTGGCTGAGCAGGCACTGATATCGTGACTGAGCATGCACTGATCATGTGCCGGGAGCCGGGGAGGCATTCCACTCTGGACAAAGGTCATGAGGAAGGAGGCTCGGCATACGCAAATGCGGGATCGAGCCTCAGGAGTCCACCCGGATATTCTCGAGCATCTCCCCCAAAAAAACCAGAGTCTGCCTACTGTATTGCTTTGTGCTCTCACCTCTGATTTCACTGGGGGCTGTCCCCCACCACCATCTCGCTCTCTCTGTCAAAGAGTTAACTTACAGCTCCAATTCATAAAGTTCCTTGTCATTCTTCCCTTTAACTTCCAGCTGAGTCTCCATCTGGAGCGCGGAACCCACCACGCTTACTAATTATGCCTGGGCTGCTAAGACCCACTCGAGAAGGTGTCTAGGGTGAGGCACCTTTCGCTATTCGAGAGGGCGCCTGCGGCCTACGTAAGTGGTGCAAACTTCTTGTCTTGAAGTTTGATTGGTCTTCCGCGTAAACCAAGCTACTCAGTCTCTTTTCTCCACCGAATTTTCCTACTGAGCTCTCCTCATACTATTATTCTTGACATCTCTGATTAGCATATAAATAGTCGCCTAGGCCATCTCTCCTTCGAATACCCTGGATCAGTTGGGGCTGGTCCCCGGCAGGTGGCGACCGAACAGGGACCTCAGGAGGCAATACTCAAAGAGCTGAGCAGACACGAACCACGCAATCAGCAGGCAATAAGCATGGAGCTCAGCAGTGACGAATCATGCTGCTCAACTGGCAATAATCAAGCACGTGACCAGGCAGGAATCACGCAGCTCAGCTGGCAATTGTCAAGCAGATGAGCCGACAGGAATCACGCAGCTCAGATGGCAATTGTCATGCAGATGAGCCGGCAGGAATCACGCAGCTCAGCAGGCCCTGATCACGTGACTCTGCAGGCACTGATCACGTGGCTGATCAAGTCCAGATCACGTGACTGAGCATGCACTGATCACGTGGCTATCATGCACTGATGACGTGACTGCGCATGCACTGATGACGTGGCTGATCAGGCACTGATCACATGGCTCATCATGCACTGATCACGTGTTTATCAGGCAATGATCAGTGACTGACAGGCGCTGATCATGGGACTGTGCACGCACTGATCACGTGGCTATCATGCACTGATCACGTGACTGCGCATGCACTGATGACGTGGCTGTTCGGGCACTGATCACGTGTTTATCAGGCAGTGATCAGTGACTGACAGGCGCTGATCAGGGGACTGTGCACGCACTGATCAGGTGGCTGATCAGGAACTGACCACCTGACTGCGCATGCAGTGATCACGTGGCTGGTCGTTCACTGATCACGTGTTTATCATACGGTGATCACGTGACTGAGAGGCGCTGATCACGTGACTGTGCCGTCAGTGATCACGTGGCTGAGCAGGCACTGATATCGTGACTGAGCATGCACTGATCATGTGCCGGGAGCCGGGGAGGCATTCCACTCTGGACAAAGGTCATGAGGAAGGAGGCTCGGCATACGCAAATGCGGGATCGAGCCTCAGGAGTCCACCCGGATATTCTCGAGCATCTCCCCCCAAAAAAACCAGAGTCTGCCTACTGTATTGCTTTGTGCTCTCACCTCTGATTTCACTGGGGGCTGTCCCCCACCACCATCTCGCTCTCTCTGTCAAAGAGTTAACTTACAGCTCCAATTCATAAAGTTCCTTGTCATTCTTCCCTTTAACTTCCAGCTGAGTCTCCATCTGGAGCGCGGAACCCACCACGCTTACTAATTATGCCTGGGCTGCTAAGACCCACTCGAGAAGGTGTCTAGGGTGAGGCACCTTTCGCTATTCGAGAGGGCGCCTGCGGCCTACGTAAGTGGTGCAAACTTCTTGTCTTGAAGTTTGATTGGTCTTCCGCGTAAACCAAGCTACTCAGTCTCTTTTCTCCACCGAATTTTCCTACTGAGCTCTCCTCATACTATTATTCTTGACATCTCTGATTAGCATATAAATAGTCGCCTAGGCCATCTCTCCTTCGAATACCCTGGATCAGTTGGGGCTGGTCCCCGGCAGGTGGCGACCGAACAGGGACCTCAGGAGGCAATACTCAAAGAGCTGAGCAGACACGAACCACGCAATCAGCAGGCAATAAGCATGGAGCTCAGCAGTGACGAATCATGCTGCTCAACTGGCAATAATCAAGCACGTGACCAGGCAGGAATCACGCAGCTCAGCTGGCAATTGTCAAGCAGATGAGCCGACAGGAATCACGCAGCTCAGATGGCAATTGTCATGCAGATGAGCCGGCAGGAATCACGCAGCTCAGCAGGCCCTGATCACGTGACTCTGCAGGCACTGATCACGTGGCTGATCAAGTCCAGATCACGTGACTGAGCATGCACTGATCACGTGGCTATCATGCACTGATGACGTGACTGCGCATGCACTGATGACGTGGCTGATCAGGCACTGATCACATGGCTCATCATGCACTGATCACGTGTTTATCAGGCAATGATCAGTGACTGACAGGCGCTGATCATGGGACTGTGCACGCACTGATCACGTGGCTATCATGCACTGATCACGTGACTGCGCATGCACTGATGACGTGGCTGTTCGGGCACTGATCACGTGTTTATCAGGCAGTGATCAGTGACTGACAGGCGCTGATCAGGGGACTGTGCACGCACTGATCAGGTGGCTGATCAGGAACTGACCACCTGACTGCGCATGCAGTGATCACGTGGCTGGTCGTTCACTGATCACGTGTTTATCATACGGTGATCACGTGACTGAGAGGCGCTGATCACGTGACTGTGCCGTCAGTGATCACGTGGCTGAGCAGGCACTGATATCGTGACTGAGCATGCACTGATCATGTGCCGGGAGCCGGGGAGGCATTCCACTCTGGACAAAGGTCATGAGGAAGGAGGCTCGGCATACGCAAATGCGGGATCGAGCCTCAGGAGTCCACCCGGATATTCTCGAGCATCTCCCCCCAAAAAAACCAGAGTCTGCCTACTGTATTGCTTTGTGCTCTCACCTCTGATTTCACTGGGGGCTGTCCCCCACCACCATCTCGCTCTCTCTGTCAAAGAGTTAACTTACAGCTCCAATTCATAAAGTTCCTTGTCATTCTTCCCTTTAACTTCCAGCTGAGTCTCCATCTGGAGCGCGGAACCCACCACGCTTACTAATTATGCCTGGGCTGCTAAGACCCACTCGAGAAGGTGTCTAGGGTGAGGCACCTTTCGCTATTCGAGAGGGCGCCTGCGGCCTACGTAAGTGGTGCAAACTTCTTGTCTTGAAGTTTGATTGGTCTTCCGCGTAAACCAAGCTACTCAGTCTCTTTTCTCCACCGAATTTTCCTACTGAGCTCTCCTCATACTATTATTCTTGACATCTCTGATTAGCATATAAATAGTCGCCTAGGCCATCTCTCCTTCGAATACCCTGGATCAGTTGGGGCTGGTCCCCGGCAGGTGGCGACCGAACAGGGACCTCAGGAGGCAATACTCAAAGAGCTGAGCAGACACGAACCACGCAATCAGCAGGCAATAAGCATGGAGCTCAGCAGTGACGAATCATGCTGCTCAACTGGCAATAATCAAGCACGTGACCAGGCAGGAATCACGCAGCTCAGCTGGCAATTGTCAAGCAGATGAGCCGACAGGAATCACGCAGCTCAGATGGCAATTGTCATGCAGATGAGCCGGCAGGAATCACGCAGCTCAGCAGGCCCTGATCACGTGACTCTGCAGGCACTGATCACGTGGCTGATCAAGTCCAGATCACGTGACTGAGCATGCACTGATCACGTGGCTATCATGCACTGATGACGTGACTGCGCATGCACTGATGACGTGGCTGATCAGGCACTGATCACATGGCTCATCATGCACTGATCACGTGTTTATCAGGCAATGATCAGTGACTGACAGGCGCTGATCATGGGACTGTGCACGCACTGATCACGTGGCTATCATGCACTGATCACGTGACTGCGCATGCACTGATGACGTGGCTGTTCGGGCACTGATCACGTGTTTATCAGGCAGTGATCAGTGACTGACAGGCGCTGATCAGGGGACTGTGCACGCACTGATCAGGTGGCTGATCAGGAACTGACCACCTGACTGCGCATGCAGTGATCACGTGGCTGGTCGTTCACTGATCACGTGTTTATCATACGGTGATCACGTGACTGAGAGGCGCTGATCACGTGACTGTGCCGTCAGTGATCACGTGGCTGAGCAGGCACTGATATCGTGACTGAGCATGCACTGATCATGTGCCGGGAGCCGGGGAGGCATTCCACTCTGGACAAAGGTCATGAGGAAGGAGGCTCGGCATACGCAAATGCGGGATCGAGCCTCAGGAGTCCACCCGGATATTCTCGAGCATCTCCCCCCAAAAAAACCAGAGTCTGCCTACTGTATTGCTTTGTGCTCTCACCTCTGATTTCACTGGGGGCTGTCCCCCACCACCATCTCGCTCTCTCTGTCAAAGAGTTAACTTACAGCTCCAATTCATAAAGTTCCTTGTCATTCTTCCCTTTAACTTCCAGCTGAGTCTCCATCTGGAGCGCGGAACCCACCACGCTTACTAATTATGCCTGGGCTGCTAAGACCCACTCGAGAAGGTGTCTAGGGTGAGGCACCTTTCGCTATTCGAGAGGGCGCCTGCGGCCTACGTAAGTGGTGCAAACTTCTTGTCTTGAAGTTTGATTGGTCTTCCGCGTAAACCAAGCTACTCAGTCTCTTTTCTCCACCGAATTTTCCTACTGAGCTCTCCTCATACTATTATTCTTGACATCTCTGATTAGCATATAAATAGTCGCCTAGGCCATCTCTCCTTCGAATACCCTGGATCAGTTGGGGCTGGTCCCCGGCAGGTGGCGACCGAACAGGGACCTCAGGAGGCAATACTCAAAGAGCTGAGCAGACACGAACCACGCAATCAGCAGGCAATAAGCATGGAGCTCAGCAGTGACGAATCATGCTGCTCAACTGGCAATAATCAAGCACGTGACCAGGCAGGAATCACGCAGCTCAGCTGGCAATTGTCAAGCAGATGAGCCGACAGGAATCACGCAGCTCAGATGGCAATTGTCATGCAGATGAGCCGGCAGGAATCACGCAGCTCAGCAGGCCCTGATCACGTGACTCTGCAGGCACTGATCACGTGGCTGATCAAGTCCAGATCACGTGACTGAGCATGCACTGATCACGTGGCTATCATGCACTGATGACGTGACTGCGCATGCACTGATGACGTGGCTGATCAGGCACTGATCACATGGCTCATCATGCACTGATCACGTGTTTATCAGGCAATGATCAGTGACTGACAGGCGCTGATCATGGGACTGTGCACGCACTGATCACGTGGCTATCATGCACTGATCACGTGACTGCGCATGCACTGATGACGTGGCTGTTCGGGCACTGATCACGTGTTTATCAGGCAGTGATCAGTGACTGACAGGCGCTGATCAGGGGACTGTGCACGCACTGATCAGGTGGCTGATCAGGAACTGACCACCTGACTGCGCATGCAGTGATCACGTGGCTGGTCGTTCACTGATCACGTGTTTATCATACGGTGATCACGTGACTGAGAGGCGCTGATCACGTGACTGTGCCGTCAGTGATCACGTGGCTGAGCAGGCACTGATATCGTGACTGAGCATGCACTGATCATGTGCCGGGAGCCGGGGAGGCATTCCACTCTGGACAAAGGTCATGAGGAAGGAGGCTCGGCATACGCAAATGCGGGATCGAGCCTCAGGAGTCCACCCGGATATTCTCGAGCATCTCCCCCAAAAAAACCAGAGTCTGCCTACTGTATTGCTTTGTGCTCTCACCTCTGATTTCACTGGGGGCTGTCCCCCACCACCATCTCGCTCTCTCTGTCAAAGAGTTAACTTACAGCTCCAATTCATAAAGTTCCTTGTCATTCTTCCCTTTAACTTCCAGCTGAGTCTCCATCTGGAGCGCGGAACCCACCACGCTTACTAATTATGCCTGGGCTGCTAAGACCCACTCGAGAAGGTGTCTAGGGTGAGGCACCTTTCGCTATTCGAGAGGGCGCCTGCGGCCTACGTAAGTGGTGCAAACTTCTTGTCTTGAAGTTTGATTGGTCTTCCGCGTAAACCAAGCTACTCAGTCTCTTTTCTCCACCGAATTTTCCTACTGAGCTCTCCTCATACTATTATTCTTGACATCTCTGATTAGCATATAAATAGTCGCCTAGGCCATCTCTCCTTCGAATACCCTGGATCAGTTGGGGCTGGTCCCCGGCAGGTGGCGACCGAACAGGGACCTCAGGAGGCAATACTCAAAGAGCTGAGCAGACACGAACCACGCAATCAGCAGGCAATAAGCATGGAGCTCAGCAGTGACGAATCATGCTGCTCAACTGGCAATAATCAAGCACGTGACCAGGCAGGAATCACGCAGCTCAGCTGGCAATTGTCAAGCAGATGAGCCGACAGGAATCACGCAGCTCAGATGGCAATTGTCATGCAGATGAGCCGGCAGGAATCACGCAGCTCAGCAGGCCCTGATCACGTGACTCTGCAGGCACTGATCACGTGGCTGATCAAGTCCAGATCACGTGACTGAGCATGCACTGATCACGTGGCTATCATGCACTGATGACGTGACTGCGCATGCACTGATGACGTGGCTGATCAGGCACTGATCACATGGCTCATCATGCACTGATCACGTGTTTATCAGGCAATGATCAGTGACTGACAGGCGCTGATCATGGGACTGTGCACGCACTGATCACGTGGCTATCATGCACTGATCACGTGACTGCGCATGCACTGATGACGTGGCTGTTCGGGCACTGATCACGTGTTTATCAGGCAGTGATCAGTGACTGACAGGCGCTGATCAGGGGACTGTGCACGCACTGATCAGGTGGCTGATCAGGAACTGACCACCTGACTGCGCATGCAGTGATCACGTGGCTGGTCGTTCACTGATCACGTGTTTATCATACGGTGATCACGTGACTGAGAGGCGCTGATCACGTGACTGTGCCGTCAGTGATCACGTGGCTGAGCAGGCACTGATATCGTGACTGAGCATGCACTGATCATGTGCCGGGAGCCGGGGAGGCATTCCACTCTGGACAAAGGTCATGAGGAAGGAGGCTCGGCATACGCAAATGCGGGATCGAGCCTCAGGAGTCCACCCGGATATTCTCGAGCATCTCCCCCCAAAAAACCAGAGTCTGCCTACTGTATTGCTTTGTGCTCTCACCTCTGATTTCACTGGGGGCTGTCCCCCACCACCATCTCGCTCTCTCTGTCAAAGAGTTAACTTACAGCTCCAATTCATAAAGTTCCTTGTCATTCTTCCCTTTAACTTCCAGCTGAGTCTCCATCTGGAGCGCGGAACCCACCACGCTTACTAATTATGCCTGGGCTGCTAAGACCCACTCGAGAAGGTGTCTAGGGTGAGGCACCTTTCGCTATTCGAGAGGGCGCCTGCGGCCTACGTAAGTGGTGCAAACTTCTTGTCTTGAAGTTTGATTGGTCTTCCGCGTAAACCAAGCTACTCAGTCTCTTTTCTCCACCGAATTTTCCTACTGAGCTCTCCTCATACTATTATTCTTGACATCTCTGATTAGCATATAAATAGTCGCCTAGGCCATCTCTCCTTCGAATACCCTGGATCAGTTGGGGCTGGTCCCCGGCAGGTGGCGACCGAACAGGGACCTCAGGAGGCAATACTCAAAGAGCTGAGCAGACACGAACCACGCAATCAGCAGGCAATAAGCATGGAGCTCAGCAGTGACGAATCATGCTGCTCAACTGGCAATAATCAAGCACGTGACCAGGCAGGAATCACGCAGCTCAGCTGGCAATTGTCAAGCAGATGAGCCGACAGGAATCACGCAGCTCAGATGGCAATTGTCATGCAGATGAGCCGGCAGGAATCACGCAGCTCAGCAGGCCCTGATCACGTGACTCTGCAGGCACTGATCACGTGGCTGATCAAGTCCAGATCACGTGACTGAGCATGCACTGATCACGTGGCTATCATGCACTGATGACGTGACTGCGCATGCACTGATGACGTGGCTGATCAGGCACTGATCACATGGCTCATCATGCACTGATCACGTGTTTATCAGGCAATGATCAGTGACTGACAGGCGCTGATCATGGGACTGTGCACGCACTGATCACGTGGCTATCATGCACTGATCACGTGACTGCGCATGCACTGATGACGTGGCTGTTCGGGCACTGATCACGTGTTTATCAGGCAGTGATCAGTGACTGACAGGCGCTGATCAGGGGACTGTGCACGCACTGATCAGGTGGCTGATCAGGAACTGACCACCTGACTGCGCATGCAGTGATCACGTGGCTGGTCGTTCACTGATCACGTGTTTATCATACGGTGATCACGTGACTGAGAGGCGCTGATCACGTGACTGTGCCGTCAGTGATCACGTGGCTGAGCAGGCACTGATATCGTGACTGAGCATGCACTGATCATGTGCCGGGAGCCGGGGAGGCATTCCACTCTGGACAAAGGTCATGAGGAAGGAGGCTCGGCATACGCAAATGCGGGATCGAGCCTCAGGAGTCCACCCGGATATTCTCGAGCATCTCCCCCAAAAAAACCAGAGTCTGCCTACTGTATTGCTTTGTGCTCTCACCTCTGATTTCACTGGGGGCTGTCCCCCACCACCATCTCGCTCTCTCTGTCAAAGAGTTAACTTACAGCTCCAATTCATAAAGTTCCTTGTCATTCTTCCCTTTAACTTCCAGCTGAGTCTCCATCTGGAGCGCGGAACCCACCACGCTTACTAATTATGCCTGGGCTGCTAAGACCCACTCGAGAAGGTGTCTAGGGTGAGGCACCTTTCGCTATTCGAGAGGGCGCCTGCGGCCTACGTAAGTGGTGCAAACTTCTTGTCTTGAAGTTTGATTGGTCTTCCGCGTAAACCAAGCTACTCAGTCTCTTTTCTCCACCGAATTTTCCTACTGAGCTCTCCTCATACTATTATTCTTGACATCTCTGATTAGCATATAAATAGTCGCCTAGGCCATCTCTCCTTCGAATACCCTGGATCAGTTGGGGCTGGTCCCCGGCAGGTGGCGACCGAACAGGGACCTCAGGAGGCAATACTCAAAGAGCTGAGCAGACACGAACCACGCAATCAGCAGGCAATAAGCATGGAGCTCAGCAGTGACGAATCATGCTGCTCAACTGGCAATAATCAAGCACGTGACCAGGCAGGAATCACGCAGCTCAGCTGGCAATTGTCAAGCAGATGAGCCGACAGGAATCACGCAGCTCAGATGGCAATTGTCATGCAGATGAGCCGGCAGGAATCACGCAGCTCAGCAGGCCCTGATCACGTGACTCTGCAGGCACTGATCACGTGGCTGATCAAGTCCAGATCACGTGACTGAGCATGCACTGATCACGTGGCTATCATGCACTGATGACGTGACTGCGCATGCACTGATGACGTGGCTGATCAGGCACTGATCACATGGCTCATCATGCACTGATCACGTGTTTATCAGGCAATGATCAGTGACTGACAGGCGCTGATCATGGGACTGTGCACGCACTGATCACGTGGCTATCATGCACTGATCACGTGACTGCGCATGCACTGATGACGTGGCTGTTCGGGCACTGATCACGTGTTTATCAGGCAGTGATCAGTGACTGACAGGCGCTGATCAGGGGACTGTGCACGCACTGATCAGGTGGCTGATCAGGAACTGACCACCTGACTGCGCATGCAGTGATCACGTGGCTGGTCGTTCACTGATCACGTGTTTATCATACGGTGATCACGTGACTGAGAGGCGCTGATCACGTGACTGTGCCGTCAGTGATCACGTGGCTGAGCAGGCACTGATATCGTGACTGAGCATGCACTGATCATGTGCCGGGAGCCGGGGAGGCATTCCACTCTGGACAAAGGTCATGAGGAAGGAGGCTCGGCATACGCAAATGCGGGATCGAGCCTCAGGAGTCCACCCGGATATTCTCGAGCATCTCCCCCCAAAAAAACCAGAGTCTGCCTACTGTATTGCTTTGTGCTCTCACCTCTGATTTCACTGGGGGCTGTCCCCCACCACCATCTCGCTCTCTCTGTCAAAGAGTTAACTTACAGCTCCAATTCATAAAGTTCCTTGTCATTCTTCCCTTTAACTTCCAGCTGAGTCTCCATCTGGAGCGCGGAACCCACCACGCTTACTAATTATGCCTGGGCTGCTAAGACCCACTCGAGAAGGTGTCTAGGGTGAGGCACCTTTCGCTATTCGAGAGGGCGCCTGCGGCCTACGTAAGTGGTGCAAACTTCTTGTCTTGAAGTTTGATTGGTCTTCCGCGTAAACCAAGCTACTCAGTCTCTTTTCTCCACCGAATTTTCCTACTGAGCTCTCCTCATACTATTATTCTTGACATCTCTGATTAGCATATAAATAGTCGCCTAGGCCATCTCTCCTTCGAATACCCTGGATCAGTTGGGGCTGGTCCCCGGCAGGTGGCGACCGAACAGGGACCTCAGGAGGCAATACTCAAAGAGCTGAGCAGACACGAACCACGCAATCAGCAGGCAATAAGCATGGAGCTCAGCAGTGACGAATCATGCTGCTCAACTGGCAATAATCAAGCACGTGACCAGGCAGGAATCACGCAGCTCAGCTGGCAATTGTCAAGCAGATGAGCCGACAGGAATCACGCAGCTCAGATGGCAATTGTCATGCAGATGAGCCGGCAGGAATCACGCAGCTCAGCAGGCCCTGATCACGTGACTCTGCAGGCACTGATCACGTGGCTGATCAAGTCCAGATCACGTGACTGAGCATGCACTGATCACGTGGCTATCATGCACTGATGACGTGACTGCGCATGCACTGATGACGTGGCTGATCAGGCACTGATCACATGGCTCATCATGCACTGATCACGTGTTTATCAGGCAATGATCAGTGACTGACAGGCGCTGATCATGGGACTGTGCACGCACTGATCACGTGGCTATCATGCACTGATCACGTGACTGCGCATGCACTGATGACGTGGCTGTTCGGGCACTGATCACGTGTTTATCAGGCAGTGATCAGTGACTGACAGGCGCTGATCAGGGGACTGTGCACGCACTGATCAGGTGGCTGATCAGGAACTGACCACCTGACTGCGCATGCAGTGATCACGTGGCTGGTCGTTCACTGATCACGTGTTTATCATACGGTGATCACGTGACTGAGAGGCGCTGATCACGTGACTGTGCCGTCAGTGATCACGTGGCTGAGCAGGCACTGATATCGTGACTGAGCATGCACTGATCATGTGCCGGGAGCCGGGGAGGCATTCCACTCTGGACAAAGGTCATGAGGAAGGAGGCTCGGCATACGCAAATGCGGGATCGAGCCTCAGGAGTCCACCCGGATATTCTCGAGCATCTCCCCCCAAAAACCAGAGTCTGCCTACTGTATTGCTTTGTGCTCTCACCTCTGATTTCACTGGGGGCTGTCCCCCACCACCATCTCGCTCTCTCTGTCAAAGAGTTAACTTACAGCTCCAATTCATAAAGTTCCTTGTCATTCTTCCCTTTAACTTCCAGCTGAGTCTCCATCTGGAGCGCGGAACCCACCACGCTTACTAATTATGCCTGGGCTGCTAAGACCCACTCGAGAAGGTGTCTAGGGTGAGGCACCTTTCGCTATTCGAGAGGGCGCCTGCGGCCTACGTAAGTGGTGCAAACTTCTTGTCTTGAAGTTTGATTGGTCTTCCGCGTAAACCAAGCTACTCAGTCTCTTTTCTCCACCGAATTTTCCTACTGAGCTCTCCTCATACTATTATTCTTGACATCTCTGATTAGCATATAAATAGTCGCCTAGGCCATCTCTCCTTCGAATACCCTGGATCAGTTGGGGCTGGTCCCCGGCAGGTGGCGACCGAACAGGGACCTCAGGAGGCAATACTCAAAGAGCTGAGCAGACACGAACCACGCAATCAGCAGGCAATAAGCATGGAGCTCAGCAGTGACGAATCATGCTGCTCAACTGGCAATAATCAAGCACGTGACCAGGCAGGAATCACGCAGCTCAGCTGGCAATTGTCAAGCAGATGAGCCGACAGGAATCACGCAGCTCAGATGGCAATTGTCATGCAGATGAGCCGGCAGGAATCACGCAGCTCAGCAGGCCCTGATCACGTGACTCTGCAGGCACTGATCACGTGGCTGATCAAGTCCAGATCACGTGACTGAGCATGCACTGATCACGTGGCTATCATGCACTGATGACGTGACTGCGCATGCACTGATGACGTGGCTGATCAGGCACTGATCACATGGCTCATCATGCACTGATCACGTGTTTATCAGGCAATGATCAGTGACTGACAGGCGCTGATCATGGGACTGTGCACGCACTGATCACGTGGCTATCATGCACTGATCACGTGACTGCGCATGCACTGATGACGTGGCTGTTCGGGCACTGATCACGTGTTTATCAGGCAGTGATCAGTGACTGACAGGCGCTGATCAGGGGACTGTGCACGCACTGATCAGGTGGCTGATCAGGAACTGACCACCTGACTGCGCATGCAGTGATCACGTGGCTGGTCGTTCACTGATCACGTGTTTATCATACGGTGATCACGTGACTGAGAGGCGCTGATCACGTGACTGTGCCGTCAGTGATCACGTGGCTGAGCAGGCACTGATATCGTGACTGAGCATGCACTGATCATGTGCCGGGAGCCGGGGAGGCATTCCACTCTGGACAAAGGTCATGAGGAAGGAGGCTCGGCATACGCAAATGCGGGATCGAGCCTCAGGAGTCCACCCGGATATTCTCGAGCATCTCCCCCCAAAAAAACCAGAGTCTGCCTACTGTATTGCTTTGTGCTCTCACCTCTGATTTCACTGGGGGCTGTCCCCCACCACCATCTCGCTCTCTCTGTCAAAGAGTTAACTTACAGCTCCAATTCATAAAGTTCCTTGTCATTCTTCCCTTTAACTTCCAGCTGAGTCTCCATCTGGAGCGCGGAACCCACCACGCTCACTAATTATGCCTGGGCTGCTAAGACCCACTCGAGAAGGTGTCTAGGGTGAGGCACCTTTCGCTATTCGAGAGGGCGCCTGCGGCCTACGTAAGTGGTGCAAACTTCTTGTCTTGAAGTTTGATTGGTCTTCCGCGTAAACCAAGCTACTCAGTCTCTTTTCTCCACCGAATTTTCCTACTGAGCTCTCCTCATACTATTATTCTTGACATCTCTGATTAGCATATAAATAGTCGCCTAGGCCATCTCTCCTTCGAATACCCTGGATCAGTTGGGGCTGGTCCCCGGCAGGTGGCGACCGAACAGGGACCTCAGGAGGCAATACTCAAAGAGCTGAGCAGACACGAACCACGCAATCAGCAGGCAATAAGCATGGAGCTCAGCAGTGACGAATCATGCTGCTCAACTGGCAATAATCAAGCACGTGACCAGGCAGGAATCACGCAGCTCAGCTGGCAATTGTCAAGCAGATGAGCCGACAGGAATCACGCAGCTCAGATGGCAATTGTCATGCAGATGAGCCGGCAGGAATCACGCAGCTCAGCAGGCCCTGATCACGTGACTCTGCAGGCACTGATCACGTGGCTGATCAAGTCCAGATCACGTGACTGAGCATGCACTGATCACGTGGCTATCATGCACTGATGACGTGACTGCGCATGCACTGATGACGTGGCTGATCAGGCACTGATCACATGGCTCATCATGCACTGATCACGTGTTTATCAGGCAATGATCAGTGACTGACAGGCGCTGATCATGGGACTGTGCACGCACTGATCACGTGGCTATCATGCACTGATCACGTGACTGCGCATGCACTGATGACGTGGCTGTTCGGGCACTGATCACGTGTTTATCAGGCAGTGATCAGTGACTGACAGGCGCTGATCAGGGGACTGTGCACGCACTGATCAGGTGGCTGATCAGGAACTGACCACCTGACTGCGCATGCAGTGATCACGTGGCTGGTCGTTCACTGATCACGTGTTTATCATACGGTGATCACGTGACTGAGAGGCGCTGATCACGTGACTGTGCCGTCAGTGATCACGTGGCTGAGCAGGCACTGATATCGTGACTGAGCATGCACTGATCATGTGCCGGGAGCCGGGGAGGCATTCCACTCTGGACAAAGGTCATGAGGAAGGAGGCTCGGCATACGCAAATGCGGGATCGAGCCTCAGGAGTCCACCCGGATATTCTCGAGCATCTCCCCCCAAAAAAACCAGAGTCTGCCTACTGTATTGCTTTGTGCTCTCACCTCTGATTTCACTGGGGGCTGTCCCCCACCACCATCTCGCTCTCTCTGTCAAAGAGTTAACTTACAGCTCCAATTCATAAAGTTCCTTGTCATTCTTCCCTTTAACTTCCAGCTGAGTCTCCATCTGGAGCGCGGAACCCACCACGCTTACTAATTATGCCTGGGCTGCTAAGACCCACTCGAGAAGGTGTCTAGGGTGAGGCACCTTTCGCTATTCGAGAGGGCGCCTGCGGCCTACGTAAGTGGTGCAAACTTCTTGTCTTGAAGTTTGATTGGTCTTCCGCGTAAACCAAGCTACTCAGTCTCTTTTCTCCACCGAATTTTCCTACTGAGCTCTCCTCATACTATTATTCTTGACATCTCTGATTAGCATATAAATAGTCGCCTAGGCCATCTCTCCTTCGAATACCCTGGATCAGTTGGGGCTGGTCCCCGGCAGGTGGCGACCGAACAGGGACCTCAGGAGGCAATACTCAAAGAGCTGAGCAGACACGAACCACGCAATCAGCAGGCAATAAGCATGGAGCTCAGCAGTGACGAATCATGCTGCTCAACTGGCAATAATCAAGCACGTGACCAGGCAGGAATCACGCAGCTCAGCTGGCAATTGTCAAGCAGATGAGCCGACAGGAATCACGCAGCTCAGATGGCAATTGTCATGCAGATGAGCCGGCAGGAATCACGCAGCTCAGCAGGCCCTGATCACGTGACTCTGCAGGCACTGATCACGTGGCTGATCAAGTCCAGATCACGTGACTGAGCATGCACTGATCACGTGGCTATCATGCACTGATGACGTGACTGCGCATGCACTGATGACGTGGCTGATCAGGCACTGATCACATGGCTCATCATGCACTGATCACGTGTTTATCAGGCAATGATCAGTGACTGACAGGCGCTGATCATGGGACTGTGCACGCACTGATCACGTGGCTATCATGCACTGATCACGTGACTGCGCATGCACTGATGACGTGGCTGTTCGGGCACTGATCACGTGTTTATCAGGCAGTGATCAGTGACTGACAGGCGCTGATCAGGGGACTGTGCACGCACTGATCAGGTGGCTGATCAGGAACTGACCACCTGACTGCGCATGCAGTGATCACGTGGCTGGTCGTTCACTGATCACGTGTTTATCATACGGTGATCACGTGACTGAGAGGCGCTGATCACGTGACTGTGCCGTCAGTGATCACGTGGCTGAGCAGGCACTGATATCGTGACTGAGCATGCACTGATCATGTGCCGGGAGCCGGGGAGGCATTCCACTCTGGACAAAGGTCATGAGGAAGGAGGCTCGGCATACGCAAATGCGGGATCGAGCCTCAGGAGTCCACCCGGATATTCTCGAGCATCTCCCCCCAAAAAAACCAGAGTCTGCCTACTGTATTGCTTTGTGCTCTCACCTCTGATTTCACTGGGGGCTGTCCCCCACCACCATCTCGCTCTCTCTGTCAAAGAGTTAACTTACAGCTCCAATTCATAAAGTTCCTTGTCATTCTTCCCTTTAACTTCCAGCTGAGTCTCCATCTGGAGCGCGGAACCCACCACGCTTACTAATTATGCCTGGGCTGCTAAGACCCACTCGAGAAGGTGTCTAGGGTGAGGCACCTTTCGCTATTCGAGAGGGCGCCTGCGGCCTACGTAAGTGGTGCAAACTTCTTGTCTTGAAGTTTGATTGGTCTTCCGCGTAAACCAAGCTACTCAGTCTCTTTTCTCCACCGAATTTTCCTACTGAGCTCTCCTCATACTATTATTCTTGACATCTCTGATTAGCATATAAATAGTCGCCTAGGCCATCTCTCCTTCGAATACCCTGGATCAGTTGGGGCTGGTCCCCGGCAGGTGGCGACCGAACAGGGACCTCAGGAGGCAATACTCAAAGAGCTGAGCAGACACGAACCACGCAATCAGCAGGCAATAAGCATGGAGCTCAGCAGTGACGAATCATGCTGCTCAACTGGCAATAATCAAGCACGTGACCAGGCAGGAATCACGCAGCTCAGCTGGCAATTGTCAAGCAGATGAGCCGACAGGAATCACGCAGCTCAGATGGCAATTGTCATGCAGATGAGCCGGCAGGAATCACGCAGCTCAGCAGGCCCTGATCACGTGACTCTGCAGGCACTGATCACGTGGCTGATCAAGTCCAGATCACGTGACTGAGCATGCACTGATCACGTGGCTATCATGCACTGATGACGTGACTGCGCATGCACTGATGACGTGGCTGATCAGGCACTGATCACATGGCTCATCATGCACTGATCACGTGTTTATCAGGCAATGATCAGTGACTGACAGGCGCTGATCATGGGACTGTGCACGCACTGATCACGTGGCTATCATGCACTGATCACGTGACTGCGCATGCACTGATGACGTGGCTGTTCGGGCACTGATCACGTGTTTATCAGGCAGTGATCAGTGACTGACAGGCGCTGATCAGGGGACTGTGCACGCACTGATCAGGTGGCTGATCAGGAACTGACCACCTGACTGCGCATGCAGTGATCACGTGGCTGGTCGTTCACTGATCACGTGTTTATCATACGGTGATCACGTGACTGAGAGGCGCTGATCACGTGACTGTGCCGTCAGTGATCACGTGGCTGAGCAGGCACTGATATCGTGACTGAGCATGCACTGATCATGTGCCGGGAGCCGGGGAGGCATTCCACTCTGGACAAAGGTCATGAGGAAGGAGGCTCGGCATACGCAAATGCGGGATCGAGCCTCAGGAGTCCACCCGGATATTCTCGAGCATCTCCCCCAAAAAAACCAGAGTCTGCCTACTGTATTGCTTTGTGCTCTCACCTCTGATTTCACTGGGGGCTGTCCCCCACCACCATCTCGCTCTCTCTGTCAAAGAGTTAACTTACAGCTCCAATTCATAAAGTTCCTTGTCATTCTTCCCTTTAACTTCCAGCTGAGTCTCCATCTGGAGCGCGGAACCCACCACGCTTACTAATTATGCCTGGGCTGCTAAGACCCACTCGAGAAGGTGTCTAGGGTGAGGCACCTTTCGCTATTCGAGAGGGCGCCTGCGGCCTACGTAAGTGGTGCAAACTTCTTGTCTTGAAGTTTGATTGGTCTTCCGCGTAAACCAAGCTACTCAGTCTCTTTTCTCCACCGAATTTTCCTACTGAGCTCTCCTCATACTATTATTCTTGACATCTCTGATTAGCATATAAATAGTCGCCTAGGCCATCTCTCCTTCGAATACCCTGGATCAGTTGGGGCTGGTCCCCGGCAGGTGGCGACCGAACAGGGACCTCAGGAGGCAATACTCAAAGAGCTGAGCAGACACGAACCACGCAATCAGCAGGCAATAAGCATGGAGCTCAGCAGTGACGAATCATGCTGCTCAACTGGCAATAATCAAGCACGTGACCAGGCAGGAATCACGCAGCTCAGCTGGCAATTGTCAAGCAGATGAGCCGACAGGAATCACGCAGCTCAGATGGCAATTGTCATGCAGATGAGCCGGCAGGAATCACGCAGCTCAGCAGGCCCTGATCACGTGACTCTGCAGGCACTGATCACGTGGCTGATCAAGTCCAGATCACGTGACTGAGCATGCACTGATCACGTGGCTATCATGCACTGATGACGTGACTGCGCATGCACTGATGACGTGGCTGATCAGGCACTGATCACATGGCTCATCATGCACTGATCACGTGTTTATCAGGCAATGATCAGTGACTGACAGGCGCTGATCATGGGACTGTGCACGCACTGATCACGTGGCTATCATGCACTGATCACGTGACTGCGCATGCACTGATGACGTGGCTGTTCGGGCACTGATCACGTGTTTATCAGGCAGTGATCAGTGACTGACAGGCGCTGATCAGGGGACTGTGCACGCACTGATCAGGTGGCTGATCAGGAACTGACCACCTGACTGCGCATGCAGTGATCACGTGGCTGGTCGTTCACTGATCACGTGTTTATCATACGGTGATCACGTGACTGAGAGGCGCTGATCACGTGACTGTGCCGTCAGTGATCACGTGGCTGAGCAGGCACTGATATCGTGACTGAGCATGCACTGATCATGTGCCGGGAGCCGGGGAGGCATTCCACTCTGGACAAAGGTCATGAGGAAGGAGGCTCGGCATACGCAAATGCGGGATCGAGCCTCAGGAGTCCACCCGGATATTCTCGAGCATCTCCCCCAAAAAACCAGAGTCTGCCTACTGTATTGCTTTGTGCTCTCACCTCTGATTTCACTGGGGGCTGTCCCCCACCACCATCTCGCTCTCTCTGTCAAAGAGTTAACTTACAGCTCCAATTCATAAAGTTCCTTGTCATTCTTCCCTTTAACTTCCAGCTGAGTCTCCATCTGGAGCGCGGAACCCACCACGCTTACTAATTATGCCTGGGCTGCTAAGACCCACTCGAGAAGGTGTCTAGGGTGAGGCACCTTTCGCTATTCGAGAGGGCGCCTGCGGCCTACGTAAGTGGTGCAAACTTCTTGTCTTGAAGTTTGATTGGTCTTCCGCGTAAACCAAGCTACTCAGTCTCTTTTCTCCACCGAATTTTCCTACTGAGCTCTCCTCATACTATTATTCTTGACATCTCTGATTAGCATATAAATAGTCGCCTAGGCCATCTCTCCTTCGAATACCCTGGATCAGTTGGGGCTGGTCCCCGGCAGGTGGCGACCGAACAGGGACCTCAGGAGGCAATACTCAAAGAGCTGAGCAGACACGAACCACGCAATCAGCAGGCAATAAGCATGGAGCTCAGCAGTGACGAATCATGCTGCTCAACTGGCAATAATCAAGCACGTGACCAGGCAGGAATCACGCAGCTCAGCTGGCAATTGTCAAGCAGATGAGCCGACAGGAATCACGCAGCTCAGATGGCAATTGTCATGCAGATGAGCCGGCAGGAATCACGCAGCTCAGCAGGCCCTGATCACGTGACTCTGCAGGCACTGATCACGTGGCTGATCAAGTCCAGATCACGTGACTGAGCATGCACTGATCACGTGGCTATCATGCACTGATGACGTGACTGCGCATGCACTGATGACGTGGCTGATCAGGCACTGATCACATGGCTCATCATGCACTGATCACGTGTTTATCAGGCAATGATCAGTGACTGACAGGCGCTGATCATGGGACTGTGCACGCACTGATCACGTGGCTATCATGCACTGATCACGTGACTGCGCATGCACTGATGACGTGGCTGTTCGGGCACTGATCACGTGTTTATCAGGCAGTGATCAGTGACTGACAGGCGCTGATCAGGGGACTGTGCACGCACTGATCAGGTGGCTGATCAGGAACTGACCACCTGACTGCGCATGCAGTGATCACGTGGCTGGTCGTTCACTGATCACGTGTTTATCATACGGTGATCACGTGACTGAGAGGCGCTGATCACGTGACTGTGCCGTCAGTGATCACGTGGCTGAGCAGGCACTGATATCGTGACTGAGCATGCACTGATCATGTGCCGGGAGCCGGGGAGGCATTCCACTCTGGACAAAGGTCATGAGGAAGGAGGCTCGGCATACGCAAATGCGGGATCGAGCCTCAGGAGTCCACCCGGATATTCTCGAGCATCTCCCCCAAAAAAACCAGAGTCTGCCTACTGTATTGCTTTGTGCTCTCACCTCTGATTTCACTGGGGGCTGTCCCCCACCACCATCTCGCTCTCTCTGTCAAAGAGTTAACTTACAGCTCCAATTCATAAAGTTCCTTGTCATTCTTCCCTTTAACTTCCAGCTGAGTCTCCATCTGGAGCGCGGAACCCACCACGCTTACTAATTATGCCTGGGCTGCTAAGACCCACTCGAGAAGGTGTCTAGGGTGAGGCACCTTTCGCTATTCGAGAGGGCGCCTGCGGCCTACGTAAGTGGTGCAAACTTCTTGTCTTGAAGTTTGATTGGTCTTCCGCGTAAACCAAGCTACTCAGTCTCTTTTCTCCACCGAATTTTCCTACTGAGCTCTCCTCATACTATTATTCTTGACATCTCTGATTAGCATATAAATAGTCGCCTAGGCCATCTCTCCTTCGAATACCCTGGATCAGTTGGGGCTGGTCCCCGGCAGGTGGCGACCGAACAGGGACCTCAGGAGGCAATACTCAAAGAGCTGAGCAGACACGAACCACGCAATCAGCAGGCAATAAGCATGGAGCTCAGCAGTGACGAATCATGCTGCTCAACTGGCAATAATCAAGCACGTGACCAGGCAGGAATCACGCAGCTCAGCTGGCAATTGTCAAGCAGATGAGCCGACAGGAATCACGCAGCTCAGATGGCAATTGTCATGCAGATGAGCCGGCAGGAATCACGCAGCTCAGCAGGCCCTGATCACGTGACTCTGCAGGCACTGATCACGTGGCTGATCAAGTCCAGATCACGTGACTGAGCATGCACTGATCACGTGGCTATCATGCACTGATGACGTGACTGCGCATGCACTGATGACGTGGCTGATCAGGCACTGATCACATGGCTCATCATGCACTGATCACGTGTTTATCAGGCAATGATCAGTGACTGACAGGCGCTGATCATGGGACTGTGCACGCACTGATCACGTGGCTATCATGCACTGATCACGTGACTGCGCATGCACTGATGACGTGGCTGTTCGGGCACTGATCACGTGTTTATCAGGCAGTGATCAGTGACTGACAGGCGCTGATCAGGGGACTGTGCACGCACTGATCAGGTGGCTGATCAGGAACTGACCACCTGACTGCGCATGCAGTGATCACGTGGCTGGTCGTTCACTGATCACGTGTTTATCATACGGTGATCACGTGACTGAGAGGCGCTGATCACGTGACTGTGCCGTCAGTGATCACGTGGCTGAGCAGGCACTGATATCGTGACTGAGCATGCACTGATCATGTGCCGGGAGCCGGGGAGGCATTCCACTCTGGACAAAGGTCATGAGGAAGGAGGCTCGGCATACGCAAATGCGGGATCGAGCCTCAGGAGTCCACCCGGATATTCTCGAGCATCTCCCCCCAAAAAACCAGAGTCTGCCTACTGTATTGCTTTGTGCTCTCACCTCTGATTTCACTGGGGGCTGTCCCCCACCACCATCTCGCTCTCTCTGTCAAAGAGTTAACTTACAGCTCCAATTCATAAAGTTCCTTGTCATTCTTCCCTTTAACTTCCAGCTGAGTCTCCATCTGGAGCGCGGAACCCACCACGCTCACTAATTATGCCTGGGCTGCTAAGACCCACTCGAGAAGGTGTCTAGGGTGAGGCACCTTTCGCTATTCGAGAGGGCGCCTGCGGCCTACGTAAGTGGTGCAAACTTCTTGTCTTGAAGTTTGATTGGTCTTCCGCGTAAACCAAGCTACTCAGTCTCTTTTCTCCACCGAATTTTCCTACTGAGCTCTCCTCATACTATTATTCTTGACATCTCTGATTAGCATATAAATAGTCGCCTAGGCCATCTCTCCTTCGAATACCCTGGATCAGTTGGGGCTGGTCCCCGGCAGGTGGCGACCGAACAGGGACCTCAGGAGGCAATACTCAAAGAGCTGAGCAGACACGAACCACGCAATCAGCAGGCAATAAGCATGGAGCTCAGCAGTGACGAATCATGCTGCTCAACTGGCAATAATCAAGCACGTGACCAGGCAGGAATCACGCAGCTCAGCTGGCAATTGTCAAGCAGATGAGCCGACAGGAATCACGCAGCTCAGATGGCAATTGTCATGCAGATGAGCCGGCAGGAATCACGCAGCTCAGCAGGCCCTGATCACGTGACTCTGCAGGCACTGATCACGTGGCTGATCAAGTCCAGATCACGTGACTGAGCATGCACTGATCACGTGGCTATCATGCACTGATGACGTGACTGCGCATGCACTGATGACGTGGCTGATCAGGCACTGATCACATGGCTCATCATGCACTGATCACGTGTTTATCAGGCAATGATCAGTGACTGACAGGCGCTGATCATGGGACTGTGCACGCACTGATCACGTGGCTATCATGCACTGATCACGTGACTGCGCATGCACTGATGACGTGGCTGTTCGGGCACTGATCACGTGTTTATCAGGCAGTGATCAGTGACTGACAGGCGCTGATCAGGGGACTGTGCACGCACTGATCAGGTGGCTGATCAGGAACTGACCACCTGACTGCGCATGCAGTGATCACGTGGCTGGTCGTTCACTGATCACGTGTTTATCATACGGTGATCACGTGACTGAGAGGCGCTGATCACGTGACTGTGCCGTCAGTGATCACGTGGCTGAGCAGGCACTGATATCGTGACTGAGCATGCACTGATCATGTGCCGGGAGCCGGGGAGGCATTCCACTCTGGACAAAGGTCATGAGGAAGGAGGCTCGGCATACGCAAATGCGGGATCGAGCCTCAGGAGTCCACCCGGATATTCTCGAGCATCTCCCCCAAAAAAACCAGAGTCTGCCTACTGTATTGCTTTGTGCTCTCACCTCTGATTTCACTGGGGGCTGTCCCCCACCACCATCTCGCTCTCTCTGTCAAAGAGTTAACTTACAGCTCCAATTCATAAAGTTCCTTGTCATTCTTCCCTTTAACTTCCAGCTGAGTCTCCATCTGGAGCGCGGAACCCACCACGCTTACTAATTATGCCTGGGCTGCTAAGACCCACTCGAGAAGGTGTCTAGGGTGAGGCACCTTTCGCTATTCGAGAGGGCGCCTGCGGCCTACGTAAGTGGTGCAAACTTCTTGTCTTGAAGTTTGATTGGTCTTCCGCGTAAACCAAGCTACTCAGTCTCTTTTCTCCACCGAATTTTCCTACTGAGCTCTCCTCATACTATTATTCTTGACATCTCTGATTAGCATATAAATAGTCGCCTAGGCCATCTCTCCTTCGAATACCCTGGATCAGTTGGGGCTGGTCCCCGGCAGGTGGCGACCGAACAGGGACCTCAGGAGGCAATACTCAAAGAGCTGAGCAGACACGAACCACGCAATCAGCAGGCAATAAGCATGGAGCTCAGCAGTGACGAATCATGCTGCTCAACTGGCAATAATCAAGCACGTGACCAGGCAGGAATCACGCAGCTCAGCTGGCAATTGTCAAGCAGATGAGCCGACAGGAATCACGCAGCTCAGATGGCAATTGTCATGCAGATGAGCCGGCAGGAATCACGCAGCTCAGCAGGCCCTGATCACGTGACTCTGCAGGCACTGATCACGTGGCTGATCAAGTCCAGATCACGTGACTGAGCATGCACTGATCACGTGGCTATCATGCACTGATGACGTGACTGCGCATGCACTGATGACGTGGCTGATCAGGCACTGATCACATGGCTCATCATGCACTGATCACGTGTTTATCAGGCAATGATCAGTGACTGACAGGCGCTGATCATGGGACTGTGCACGCACTGATCACGTGGCTATCATGCACTGATCACGTGACTGCGCATGCACTGATGACGTGGCTGTTCGGGCACTGATCACGTGTTTATCAGGCAGTGATCAGTGACTGACAGGCGCTGATCAGGGGACTGTGCACGCACTGATCAGGTGGCTGATCAGGAACTGACCACCTGACTGCGCATGCAGTGATCACGTGGCTGGTCGTTCACTGATCACGTGTTTATCATACGGTGATCACGTGACTGAGAGGCGCTGATCACGTGACTGTGCCGTCAGTGATCACGTGGCTGAGCAGGCACTGATATCGTGACTGAGCATGCACTGATCATGTGCCGGGAGCCGGGGAGGCATTCCACTCTGGACAAAGGTCATGAGGAAGGAGGCTCGGCATACGCAAATGCGGGATCGAGCCTCAGGAGTCCACCCGGATATTCTCGAGCATCCCCCCAAAAAAACCAGAGTCTGCCTACTGTATTGCTTTGTGCTCTCACCTCTGATTTCACTGGGGGCTGTCCCCCACCACCATCTCGCTCTCTCTGTCAAAGAGTTAACTTACAGCTCCAATTCATAAAGTTCCTTGTCATTCTTCCCTTTAACTTCCAGCTGAGTCTCCATCTGGAGCGCGGAACCCACCACGCTTACTAATTATGCCTGGGCTGCTAAGACCCACTCGAGAAGGTGTCTAGGGTGAGGCACCTTTCGCTATTCGAGAGGGCGCCTGCGGCCTACGTAAGTGGTGCAAACTTCTTGTCTTGAAGTTTGATTGGTCTTCCGCGTAAACCAAGCTACTCAGTCTCTTTTCTCCACCGAATTTTCCTACTGAGCTCTCCTCATACTATTATTCTTGACATCTCTGATTAGCATATAAATAGTCGCCTAGGCCATCTCTCCTTCGAATACCCTGGATCAGTTGGGGCTGGTCCCCGGCAGGTGGCGACCGAACAGGGACCTCAGGAGGCAATACTCAAAGAGCTGAGCAGACACGAACCACGCAATCAGCAGGCAATAAGCATGGAGCTCAGCAGTGACGAATCATGCTGCTCAACTGGCAATAATCAAGCACGTGACCAGGCAGGAATCACGCAGCTCAGCTGGCAATTGTCAAGCAGATGAGCCGACAGGAATCACGCAGCTCAGATGGCAATTGTCATGCAGATGAGCCGGCAGGAATCACGCAGCTCAGCAGGCCCTGATCACGTGACTCTGCAGGCACTGATCACGTGGCTGATCAAGTCCAGATCACGTGACTGAGCATGCACTGATCACGTGGCTATCATGCACTGATGACGTGACTGCGCATGCACTGATGACGTGGCTGATCAGGCACTGATCACATGGCTCATCATGCACTGATCACGTGTTTATCAGGCAATGATCAGTGACTGACAGGCGCTGATCATGGGACTGTGCACGCACTGATCACGTGGCTATCATGCACTGATCACGTGACTGCGCATGCACTGATGACGTGGCTGTTCGGGCACTGATCACGTGTTTATCAGGCAGTGATCAGTGACTGACAGGCGCTGATCAGGGGACTGTGCACGCACTGATCAGGTGGCTGATCAGGAACTGACCACCTGACTGCGCATGCAGTGATCACGTGGCTGGTCGTTCACTGATCACGTGTTTATCATACGGTGATCACGTGACTGAGAGGCGCTGATCACGTGACTGTGCCGTCAGTGATCACGTGGCTGAGCAGGCACTGATATCGTGACTGAGCATGCACTGATCATGTGCCGGGAGCCGGGGAGGCATTCCACTCTGGACAAAGGTCATGAGGAAGGAGGCTCGGCATACGCAAATGCGGGATCGAGCCTCAGGAGTCCACCCGGATATTCTCGAGCATCTCCCCCAAAAAAACCAGAGTCTGCCTACTGTATTGCTTTGTGCTCTCACCTCTGATTTCACTGGGGGCTGTCCCCCACCACCATCTCGCTCTCTCTGTCAAAGAGTTAACTTACAGCTCCAATTCATAAAGTTCCTTGTCATTCTTCCCTTTAACTTCCAGCTGAGTCTCCATCTGGAGCGCGGAACCCACCACGCTCACTAATTATGCCTGGGCTGCTAAGACCCACTCGAGAAGGTGTCTAGGGTGAGGCACCTTTCGCTATTCGAGAGGGCGCCTGCGGCCTACGTAAGTGGTGCAAACTTCTTGTCTTGAAGTTTGATTGGTCTTCCGCGTAAACCAAGCTACTCAGTCTCTTTTCTCCACCGAATTTTCCTACTGAGCTCTCCTCATACTATTATTCTTGACATCTCTGATTAGCATATAAATAGTCGCCTAGGCCATCTCTCCTTCGAATACCCTGGATCAGTTGGGGCTGGTCCCCGGCAGGTGGCGACCGAACAGGGACCTCAGGAGGCAATACTCAAAGAGCTGAGCAGACACGAACCACGCAATCAGCAGGCAATAAGCATGGAGCTCAGCAGTGACGAATCATGCTGCTCAACTGGCAATAATCAAGCACGTGACCAGGCAGGAATCACGCAGCTCAGCTGGCAATTGTCAAGCAGATGAGCCGACAGGAATCACGCAGCTCAGATGGCAATTGTCATGCAGATGAGCCGGCAGGAATCACGCAGCTCAGCAGGCCCTGATCACGTGACTCTGCAGGCACTGATCACGTGGCTGATCAAGTCCAGATCACGTGACTGAGCATGCACTGATCACGTGGCTATCATGCACTGATGACGTGACTGCGCATGCACTGATGACGTGGCTGATCAGGCACTGATCACATGGCTCATCATGCACTGATCACGTGTTTATCAGGCAATGATCAGTGACTGACAGGCGCTGATCATGGGACTGTGCACGCACTGATCACGTGGCTATCATGCACTGATCACGTGACTGCGCATGCACTGATGACGTGGCTGTTCGGGCACTGATCACGTGTTTATCAGGCAGTGATCAGTGACTGACAGGCGCTGATCAGGGGACTGTGCACGCACTGATCAGGTGGCTGATCAGGAACTGACCACCTGACTGCGCATGCAGTGATCACGTGGCTGGTCGTTCACTGATCACGTGTTTATCATACGGTGATCACGTGACTGAGAGGCGCTGATCACGTGACTGTGCCGTCAGTGATCACGTGGCTGAGCAGGCACTGATATCGTGACTGAGCATGCACTGATCATGTGCCGGGAGCCGGGGAGGCATTCCACTCTGGACAAAGGTCATGAGGAAGGAGGCTCGGCATACGCAAATGCGGGATCGAGCCTCAGGAGTCCACCCGGATATTCTCGAGCATCTCCCCCAAAAAAACCAGAGTCTGCCTACTGTATTGCTTTGTGCTCTCACCTCTGATTTCACTGGGGGCTGTCCCCCACCACCATCTCGCTCTCTCTGTCAAAGAGTTAACTTACAGCTCCAATTCATAAAGTTCCTTGTCATTCTTCCCTTTAACTTCCAGCTGAGTCTCCATCTGGAGCGCGGAACCCACCACGCTTACTAATTATGCCTGGGCTGCTAAGACCCACTCGAGAAGGTGTCTAGGGTGAGGCACCTTTCGCTATTCGAGAGGGCGCCTGCGGCCTACGTAAGTGGTGCAAACTTCTTGTCTTGAAGTTTGATTGGTCTTCCGCGTAAACCAAGCTACTCAGTCTCTTTTCTCCACCGAATTTTCCTACTGAGCTCTCCTCATACTATTATTCTTGACATCTCTGATTAGCATATAAATAGTCGCCTAGGCCATCTCTCCTTCGAATACCCTGGATCAGTTGGGGCTGGTCCCCGGCAGGTGGCGACCGAACAGGGACCTCAGGAGGCAATACTCAAAGAGCTGAGCAGACACGAACCACGCAATCAGCAGGCAATAAGCATGGAGCTCAGCAGTGACGAATCATGCTGCTCAACTGGCAATAATCAAGCACGTGACCAGGCAGGAATCACGCAGCTCAGCTGGCAATTGTCAAGCAGATGAGCCGACAGGAATCACGCAGCTCAGATGGCAATTGTCATGCAGATGAGCCGGCAGGAATCACGCAGCTCAGCAGGCCCTGATCACGTGACTCTGCAGGCACTGATCACGTGGCTGATCAAGTCCAGATCACGTGACTGAGCATGCACTGATCACGTGGCTATCATGCACTGATGACGTGACTGCGCATGCACTGATGACGTGGCTGATCAGGCACTGATCACATGGCTCATCATGCACTGATCACGTGTTTATCAGGCAATGATCAGTGACTGACAGGCGCTGATCATGGGACTGTGCACGCACTGATCACGTGGCTATCATGCACTGATCACGTGACTGCGCATGCACTGATGACGTGGCTGTTCGGGCACTGATCACGTGTTTATCAGGCAGTGATCAGTGACTGACAGGCGCTGATCAGGGGACTGTGCACGCACTGATCAGGTGGCTGATCAGGAACTGACCACCTGACTGCGCATGCAGTGATCACGTGGCTGGTCGTTCACTGATCACGTGTTTATCATACGGTGATCACGTGACTGAGAGGCGCTGATCACGTGACTGTGCCGTCAGTGATCACGTGGCTGAGCAGGCACTGATATCGTGACTGAGCATGCACTGATCATGTGCCGGGAGCCGGGGAGGCATTCCACTCTGGACAAAGGTCATGAGGAAGGAGGCTCGGCATACGCAAATGCGGGATCGAGCCTCAGGAGTCCACCCGGATATTCTCGAGCATCTCCCCCCAAAAAAACCAGAGTCTGCCTACTGTATTGCTTTGTGCTCTCACCTCTGATTTCACTGGGGGCTGTCCCCCACCACCATCTCGCTCTCTCTGTCAAAGAGTTAACTTACAGCTCCAATTCATAAAGTTCCTTGTCATTCTTCCCTTTAACTTCCAGCTGAGTCTCCATCTGGAGCGCGGAACCCACCACGCTTACTAATTATGCCTGGGCTGCTAAGACCCACTCGAGAAGGTGTCTAGGGTGAGGCACCTTTCGCTATTCGAGAGGGCGCCTGCGGCCTACGTAAGTGGTGCAAACTTCTTGTCTTGAAGTTTGATTGGTCTTCCGCGTAAACCAAGCTACTCAGTCTCTTTTCTCCACCGAATTTTCCTACTGAGCTCTCCTCATACTATTATTCTTGACATCTCTGATTAGCATATAAATAGTCGCCTAGGCCATCTCTCCTTCGAATACCCTGGATCAGTTGGGGCTGGTCCCCGGCAGGTGGCGACCGAACAGGGACCTCAGGAGGCAATACTCAAAGAGCTGAGCAGACACGAACCACGCAATCAGCAGGCAATAAGCATGGAGCTCAGCAGTGACGAATCATGCTGCTCAACTGGCAATAATCAAGCACGTGACCAGGCAGGAATCACGCAGCTCAGCTGGCAATTGTCAAGCAGATGAGCCGACAGGAATCACGCAGCTCAGATGGCAATTGTCATGCAGATGAGCCGGCAGGAATCACGCAGCTCAGCAGGCCCTGATCACGTGACTCTGCAGGCACTGATCACGTGGCTGATCAAGTCCAGATCACGTGACTGAGCATGCACTGATCACGTGGCTATCATGCACTGATGACGTGACTGCGCATGCACTGATGACGTGGCTGATCAGGCACTGATCACATGGCTCATCATGCACTGATCACGTGTTTATCAGGCAATGATCAGTGACTGACAGGCGCTGATCATGGGACTGTGCACGCACTGATCACGTGGCTATCATGCACTGATCACGTGACTGCGCATGCACTGATGACGTGGCTGTTCGGGCACTGATCACGTGTTTATCAGGCAGTGATCAGTGACTGACAGGCGCTGATCAGGGGACTGTGCACGCACTGATCAGGTGGCTGATCAGGAACTGACCACCTGACTGCGCATGCAGTGATCACGTGGCTGGTCGTTCACTGATCACGTGTTTATCATACGGTGATCACGTGACTGAGAGGCGCTGATCACGTGACTGTGCCGTCAGTGATCACGTGGCTGAGCAGGCACTGATATCGTGACTGAGCATGCACTGATCATGTGCCGGGAGCCGGGGAGGCATTCCACTCTGGACAAAGGTCATGAGGAAGGAGGCTCGGCATACGCAAATGCGGGATCGAGCCTCAGGAGTCCACCCGGATATTCTCGAGCATCTCCCCCCAAAAAAACCAGAGTCTGCCTACTGTATTGCTTTGTGCTCTCACCTCTGATTTCACTGGGGGCTGTCCCCCACCACCATCTCGCTCTCTCTGTCAAAGAGTTAACTTACAGCTCCAATTCATAAAGTTCCTTGTCATTCTTCCCTTTAACTTCCAGCTGAGTCTCCATCTGGAGCGCGGAACCCACCACGCTTACTAATTATGCCTGGGCTGCTAAGACCCACTCGAGAAGGTGTCTAGGGTGAGGCACCTTTCGCTATTCGAGAGGGCGCCTGCGGCCTACGTAAGTGGTGCAAACTTCTTGTCTTGAAGTTTGATTGGTCTTCCGCGTAAACCAAGCTACTCAGTCTCTTTTCTCCACCGAATTTTCCTACTGAGCTCTCCTCATACTATTATTCTTGACATCTCTGATTAGCATATAAATAGTCGCCTAGGCCATCTCTCCTTCGAATACCCTGGATCAGTTGGGGCTGGTCCCCGGCAGGTGGCGACCGAACAGGGACCTCAGGAGGCAATACTCAAAGAGCTGAGCAGACACGAACCACGCAATCAGCAGGCAATAAGCATGGAGCTCAGCAGTGACGAATCATGCTGCTCAACTGGCAATAATCAAGCACGTGACCAGGCAGGAATCACGCAGCTCAGCTGGCAATTGTCAAGCAGATGAGCCGACAGGAATCACGCAGCTCAGATGGCAATTGTCATGCAGATGAGCCGGCAGGAATCACGCAGCTCAGCAGGCCCTGATCACGTGACTCTGCAGGCACTGATCACGTGGCTGATCAAGTCCAGATCACGTGACTGAGCATGCACTGATCACGTGGCTATCATGCACTGATGACGTGACTGCGCATGCACTGATGACGTGGCTGATCAGGCACTGATCACATGGCTCATCATGCACTGATCACGTGTTTATCAGGCAATGATCAGTGACTGACAGGCGCTGATCATGGGACTGTGCACGCACTGATCACGTGGCTATCATGCACTGATCACGTGACTGCGCATGCACTGATGACGTGGCTGTTCGGGCACTGATCACGTGTTTATCAGGCAGTGATCAGTGACTGACAGGCGCTGATCAGGGGACTGTGCACGCACTGATCAGGTGGCTGATCAGGAACTGACCACCTGACTGCGCATGCAGTGATCACGTGGCTGGTCGTTCACTGATCACGTGTTTATCATACGGTGATCACGTGACTGAGAGGCGCTGATCACGTGACTGTGCCGTCAGTGATCACGTGGCTGAGCAGGCACTGATATCGTGACTGAGCATGCACTGATCATGTGCCGGGAGCCGGGGAGGCATTCCACTCTGGACAAAGGTCATGAGGAAGGAGGCTCGGCATACGCAAATGCGGGATCGAGCCTCAGGAGTCCACCCGGATATTCTCGAGCATCTCCCCCAAAAAAACCAGAGTCTGCCTACTGTATTGCTTTGTGCTCTCACCTCTGATTTCACTGGGGGCTGTCCCCCACCACCATCTCGCTCTCTCTGTCAAAGAGTTAACTTACAGCTCCAATTCATAAAGTTCCTTGTCATTCTTCCCTTTAACTTCCAGCTGAGTCTCCATCTGGAGCGCGGAACCCACCACGCTCACTAATTATGCCTGGGCTGCTAAGACCCACTCGAGAAGGTGTCTAGGGTGAGGCACCTTTCGCTATTCGAGAGGGCGCCTGCGGCCTACGTAAGTGGTGCAAACTTCTTGTCTTGAAGTTTGATTGGTCTTCCGCGTAAACCAAGCTACTCAGTCTCTTTTCTCCACCGAATTTTCCTACTGAGCTCTCCTCATACTATTATTCTTGACATCTCTGATTAGCATATAAATAGTCGCCTAGGCCATCTCTCCTTCGAATACCCTGGATCAGTTGGGGCTGGTCCCCGGCAGGTGGCGACCGAACAGGGACCTCAGGAGGCAATACTCAAAGAGCTGAGCAGACACGAACCACGCAATCAGCAGGCAATAAGCATGGAGCTCAGCAGTGACGAATCATGCTGCTCAACTGGCAATAATCAAGCACGTGACCAGGCAGGAATCACGCAGCTCAGCTGGCAATTGTCAAGCAGATGAGCCGACAGGAATCACGCAGCTCAGATGGCAATTGTCATGCAGATGAGCCGGCAGGAATCACGCAGCTCAGCAGGCCCTGATCACGTGACTCTGCAGGCACTGATCACGTGGCTGATCAAGTCCAGATCACGTGACTGAGCATGCACTGATCACGTGGCTATCATGCACTGATGACGTGACTGCGCATGCACTGATGACGTGGCTGATCAGGCACTGATCACATGGCTCATCATGCACTGATCACGTGTTTATCAGGCAATGATCAGTGACTGACAGGCGCTGATCATGGGACTGTGCACGCACTGATCACGTGGCTATCATGCACTGATCACGTGACTGCGCATGCACTGATGACGTGGCTGTTCGGGCACTGATCACGTGTTTATCAGGCAGTGATCAGTGACTGACAGGCGCTGATCAGGGGACTGTGCACGCACTGATCAGGTGGCTGATCAGGAACTGACCACCTGACTGCGCATGCAGTGATCACGTGGCTGGTCGTTCACTGATCACGTGTTTATCATACGGTGATCACGTGACTGAGAGGCGCTGATCACGTGACTGTGCCGTCAGTGATCACGTGGCTGAGCAGGCACTGATATCGTGACTGAGCATGCACTGATCATGTGCCGGGAGCCGGGGAGGCATTCCACTCTGGACAAAGGTCATGAGGAAGGAGGCTCGGCATACGCAAATGCGGGATCGAGCCTCAGGAGTCCACCCGGATATTCTCGAGCATCTCCCCCCAAAAAAACCAGAGTCTGCCTACTGTATTGCTTTGTGCTCTCACCTCTGATTTCACTGGGGGCTGTCCCCCACCACCATCTCGCTCTCTCTGTCAAAGAGTTAACTTACAGCTCCAATTCATAAAGTTCCTTGTCATTCTTCCCTTTAACTTCCAGCTGAGTCTCCATCTGGAGCGCGGAACCCACCACGCTCACTAATTATGCCTGGGCTGCTAAGACCCACTCGAGAAGGTGTCTAGGGTGAGGCACCTTTCGCTATTCGAGAGGGCGCCTGCGGCCTACGTAAGTGGTGCAAACTTCTTGTCTTGAAGTTTGATTGGTCTTCCGCGTAAACCAAGCTACTCAGTCTCTTTTCTCCACCGAATTTTCCTACTGAGCTCTCCTCATACTATTATTCTTGACATCTCTGATTAGCATATAAATAGTCGCCTAGGCCATCTCTCCTTCGAATACCCTGGATCAGTTGGGGCTGGTCCCCGGCAGGTGGCGACCGAACAGGGACCTCAGGAGGCAATACTCAAAGAGCTGAGCAGACACGAACCACGCAATCAGCAGGCAATAAGCATGGAGCTCAGCAGTGACGAATCATGCTGCTCAACTGGCAATAATCAAGCACGTGACCAGGCAGGAATCACGCAGCTCAGCTGGCAATTGTCAAGCAGATGAGCCGACAGGAATCACGCAGCTCAGATGGCAATTGTCATGCAGATGAGCCGGCAGGAATCACGCAGCTCAGCAGGCCCTGATCACGTGACTCTGCAGGCACTGATCACGTGGCTGATCAAGTCCAGATCACGTGACTGAGCATGCACTGATCACGTGGCTATCATGCACTGATGACGTGACTGCGCATGCACTGATGACGTGGCTGATCAGGCACTGATCACATGGCTCATCATGCACTGATCACGTGTTTATCAGGCAATGATCAGTGACTGACAGGCGCTGATCATGGGACTGTGCACGCACTGATCACGTGGCTATCATGCACTGATCACGTGACTGCGCATGCACTGATGACGTGGCTGTTCGGGCACTGATCACGTGTTTATCAGGCAGTGATCAGTGACTGACAGGCGCTGATCAGGGGACTGTGCACGCACTGATCAGGTGGCTGATCAGGAACTGACCACCTGACTGCGCATGCAGTGATCACGTGGCTGGTCGTTCACTGATCACGTGTTTATCATACGGTGATCACGTGACTGAGAGGCGCTGATCACGTGACTGTGCCGTCAGTGATCACGTGGCTGAGCAGGCACTGATATCGTGACTGAGCATGCACTGATCATGTGCCGGGAGCCGGGGAGGCATTCCACTCTGGACAAAGGTCATGAGGAAGGAGGCTCGGCATACGCAAATGCGGGATCGAGCCTCAGGAGTCCACCCGGATATTCTCGAGCATCTCCCCCCAAAAAACCAGAGTCTGCCTACTGTATTGCTTTGTGCTCTCACCTCTGATTTCACTGGGGGCTGTCCCCCACCACCATCTCGCTCTCTCTGTCAAAGAGTTAACTTACAGCTCCAATTCATAAAGTTCCTTGTCATTCTTCCCTTTAACTTCCAGCTGAGTCTCCATCTGGAGCGCGGAACCCACCACGCTCACTAATTATGCCTGGGCTGCTAAGACCCACTCGAGAAGGTGTCTAGGGTGAGGCACCTTTCGCTATTCGAGAGGGCGCCTGCGGCCTACGTAAGTGGTGCAAACTTCTTGTCTTGAAGTTTGATTGGTCTTCCGCGTAAACCAAGCTACTCAGTCTCTTTTCTCCACCGAATTTTCCTACTGAGCTCTCCTCATACTATTATTCTTGACATCTCTGATTAGCATATAAATAGTCGCCTAGGCCATCTCTCCTTCGAATACCCTGGATCAGTTGGGGCTGGTCCCCGGCAGGTGGCGACCGAACAGGGACCTCAGGAGGCAATACTCAAAGAGCTGAGCAGACACGAACCACGCAATCAGCAGGCAATAAGCATGGAGCTCAGCAGTGACGAATCATGCTGCTCAACTGGCAATAATCAAGCACGTGACCAGGCAGGAATCACGCAGCTCAGCTGGCAATTGTCAAGCAGATGAGCCGACAGGAATCACGCAGCTCAGATGGCAATTGTCATGCAGATGAGCCGGCAGGAATCACGCAGCTCAGCAGGCCCTGATCACGTGACTCTGCAGGCACTGATCACGTGGCTGATCAAGTACAGATCACGTGACTGAGCATGCACTGATCACGTGGCTATCATGCACTGATGACGTGACTGCGCATGCACTGATGACGTGGCTGATCAGGCACTGATCACATGGCTCATCATGCACTGATCACGTGTTTATCAGGCAATGATCAGTGACTGACAGGCGCTGATCATGGGACTGTGCACGCACTGATCACGTGGCTATCATGCACTGATCACGTGACTGCGCATGCACTGATGACGTGGCTGTTCGGGCACTGATCACGTGTTTATCAGGCAGTGATCAGTGACTGACAGGCGCTGATCAGGGGACTGTGCACGCACTGATCAGGTGGCTGATCAGGAACTGACCACCTGACTGCGCATGCAGTGATCACGTGGCTGGTCGTTCACTGATCACGTGTTTATCATACGGTGATCACGTGACTGAGAGGCGCTGATCACGTGACTGTGCCGTCAGTGATCACGTGGCTGAGCAGGCACTGATATCGTGACTGAGCATGCACTGATCATGTGCCGGGAGCCGGGGAGGCATTCCACTCTGGACAAAGGTCATGAGGAAGGAGGCTCGGCATACGCAAATGCGGGATCGAGCCTCAGGAGTCCACCCGGATATTCTCGAGCATCCCCCAAAAAAACCAGAGTCTGCCTACTGTATTGCTTTGTGCTCTCACCTCTGATTTCACTGGGGGCTGTCCCCCACCACCATCTCGCTCTCTCTGTCAAAGAGTTAACTTACAGCTCCAATTCATAAAGTTCCTTGTCATTCTTCCCTTTAACTTCCAGCTGAGTCTCCATCTGGAGCGCGGAACCCACCACGCTCACTAATTATGCCTGGGCTGCTAAGACCCACTCGAGAAGGTGTCTAGGGTGAGGCACCTTTCGCTATTCGAGAGGGCGCCTGCGGCCTACGTAAGTGGTGCAAACTTCTTGTCTTGAAGTTTGATTGGTCTTCCGCGTAAACCAAGCTACTCAGTCTCTTTTCTCCACCGAATTTTCCTACTGAGCTCTCCTCATACTATTATTCTTGACATCTCTGATTAGCATATAAATAGTCGCCTAGGCCATCTCTCCTTCGAATACCCTGGATCAGTTGGGGCTGGTCCCCGGCAGGTGGCGACCGAACAGGGACCTCAGGAGGCAATACTCAAAGAGCTGAGCAGACACGAACCACGCAATCAGCAGGCAATAAGCATGGAGCTCAGCAGTGACGAATCATGCTGCTCAACTGGCAATAATCAAGCACGTGACCAGGCAGGAATCACGCAGCTCAGCTGGCAATTGTCAAGCAGATGAGCCGACAGGAATCACGCAGCTCAGATGGCAATTGTCATGCAGATGAGCCGGCAGGAATCACGCAGCTCAGCAGGCCCTGATCACGTGACTCTGCAGGCACTGATCACGTGGCTGATCAAGTACAGATCACGTGACTGAGCATGCACTGATCACGTGGCTATCATGCACTGATGACGTGACTGCGCATGCACTGATGACGTGGCTGATCAGGCACTGATCACATGGCTCATCATGCACTGATCACGTGTTTATCAGGCAATGATCAGTGACTGACAGGCGCTGATCATGGGACTGTGCACGCACTGATCACGTGGCTATCATGCACTGATCACGTGACTGCGCATGCACTGATGACGTGGCTGTTCGGGCACTGATCACGTGTTTATCAGGCAGTGATCAGTGACTGACAGGCGCTGATCAGGGGACTGTGCACGCACTGATCAGGTGGCTGATCAGGAACTGACCACCTGACTGCGCATGCAGTGATCACGTGGCTGGTCGTTCACTGATCACGTGTTTATCATACGGTGATCACGTGACTGAGAGGCGCTGATCACGTGACTGTGCCGTCAGTGATCACGTGGCTGAGCAGGCACTGATATCGTGACTGAGCATGCACTGATCATGTGCCGGGAGCCGGGGAGGCATTCCACTCTGGACAAAGGTCATGAGGAAGGAGGCTCGGCATACGCAAATGCGGGATCGAGCCTCAGGAGTCCACCCGGATATTCTCGAGCATCTCCCCCCAAAAAAACCAGAGTCTGCCTACTGTATTGCTTTGTGCTCTCACCTCTGATTTCACTGGGGGCTGTCCCCCACCACCATCTCGCTCTCTCTGTCAAAGAGTTAACTTACAGCTCCAATTCATAAAGTTCCTTGTCATTCTTCCCTTTAACTTCCAGCTGAGTCTCCATCTGGAGCGCGGAACCCACCACGCTCACTAATTATGCCTGGGCTGCTAAGACCCACTCGAGAAGGTGTCTAGGGTGAGGCACCTTTCGCTATTCGAGAGGGCGCCTGCGGCCTACGTAAGTGGTGCAAACTTCTTGTCTTGAAGTTTGATTGGTCTTCCGCGTAAACCAAGCTACTCAGTCTCTTTTCTCCACCGAATTTTCCTACTGAGCTCTCCTCATACTATTATTCTTGACATCTCTGATTAGCATATAAATAGTCGCCTAGGCCATCTCTCCTTCGAATACCCTGGATCAGTTGGGGCTGGTCCCCGGCAGGTGGCGACCGAACAGGGACCTCAGGAGGCGATACTCAAAGAGCTGAGCAGACACGAACCACGCAATCAGCAGGCAATAAGCATGGAGCTCAGCAGTGACGAATCATGCTGCTCAACTGGCAATAATCAAGCACGTGACCAGGCAGGAATCACGCAGCTCAGCTGGCAATTGTCAAGCAGATGAGCCGACAGGAATCACGCAGCTCAGATGGCAATTGTCATGCAGATGAGCCGGCAGGAATCACGCAGCTCAGCAGGCCCTGATCACGTGACTCTGCAGGCACTGATCACGTGGCTGATCAAGTACAGATCACGTGACTGAGCATGCACTGATCACGTGGCTATCATGCACTGATGACGTGACTGCGCATGCACTGATGACGTGGCTGATCAGGCACTGATCACATGGCTCATCATGCACTGATCACGTGTTTATCAGGCAATGATCAGTGACTGACAGGCGCTGATCATGGGACTGTGCACGCACTGATCACGTGGCTATCATGCACTGATCACGTGACTGCGCATGCACTGATGACGTGGCTGTTCGGGCACTGATCACGTGTTTATCAGGCAGTGATCAGTGACTGACAGGCGCTGATCAGGGGACTGTGCACGCACTGATCAGGTGGCTGATCAGGAACTGACCACCTGACTGCGCATGCAGTGATCACGTGGCTGGTCGTTCACTGATCACGTGTTTATCATACGGTGATCACGTGACTGAGAGGCGCTGATCACGTGACTGTGCCGTCAGTGATCACGTGGCTGAGCAGGCACTGATATCGTGACTGAGCATGCACTGATCATGTGCCGGGAGCCGGGGAGGCATTCCACTCTGGACAAAGGTCATGAGGAAGGAGGCTCGGCATACGCAAATGCGGGATCGAGCCTCAGGAGTCCACCCGGATATTCTCGAGCATCCCCCAAAAAAACCAGAGTCTGCCTACTGTATTGCTTTGTGCTCTCACCTCTGATTTCACTGGGGGCTGTCCCCCACCACCATCTCGCTCTCTCTGTCAAAGAGTTAACTTACAGCTCCAATTCATAAAGTTCCTTGTCATTCTTCCCTTTAACTTCCAGCTGAGTCTCCATCTGGAGCGCGGAACCCACCACGCTCACTAATTATGCCTGGGCTGCTAAGACCCACTCGAGAAGGTGTCTAGGGTGAGGCACCTTTCGCTATTCGAGAGGGCGCCTGCGGCCTACGTAAGTGGTGCAAACTTCTTGTCTTGAAGTTTGATTGGTCTTCCGCGTAAACCAAGCTACTCAGTCTCTTTTCTCCACCGAATTTTCCTACTGAGCTCTCCTCATACTATTATTCTTGACATCTCTGATTAGCATATAAATAGTCGCCTAGGCCATCTCTCCTTCGAATACCCTGGATCAGTTGGGGCTGGTCCCCGGCAGGTGGCGACCGAACAGGGACCTCAGGAGGCAATACTCAAAGAGCTGAGCAGACACGAACCACGCAATCAGCAGGCAATAAGCATGGAGCTCAGCAGTGACGAATCATGCTGCTCAACTGGCAATAATCAAGCACGTGACCAGGCAGGAATCACGCAGCTCAGCTGGCAATTGTCAAGCAGATGAGCCGACAGGAATCACGCAGCTCAGATGGCAATTGTCATGCAGATGAGCCGGCAGGAATCACGCAGCTCAGCAGGCCCTGATCACGTGACTCTGCAGGCACTGATCACGTGGCTGATCAAGTACAGATCACGTGACTGAGCATGCACTGATCACGTGGCTATCATGCACTGATGACGTGACTGCGCATGCACTGATGACGTGGCTGATCAGGCACTGATCACATGGCTCATCATGCACTGATCACGTGTTTATCAGGCAATGATCAGTGACTGACAGGCGCTGATCATGGGACTGTGCACGCACTGATCACGTGGCTATCATGCACTGATCACGTGACTGCGCATGCACTGATGACGTGGCTGTTCGGGCACTGATCACGTGTTTATCAGGCAGTGATCAGTGACTGACAGGCGCTGATCAGGGGACTGTGCACGCACTGATCAGGTGGCTGATCAGGAACTGACCACCTGACTGCGCATGCAGTGATCACGTGGCTGGTCGTTCACTGATCACGTGTTTATCATACGGTGATCACGTGACTGAGAGGCGCTGATCACGTGACTGTGCCGTCAGTGATCACGTGGCTGAGCAGGCACTGATATCGTGACTGAGCATGCACTGATCATGTGCCGGGAGCCGGGGAGGCATTCCACTCTGGACAAAGGTCATGAGGAAGGAGGCTCGGCATACGCAAATGCGGGATCGAGCCTCAGGAGTCCACCCGGATATTCTCGAGCATCTCCCCCAAAAAAACCAGAGTCTGCCTACTGTATTGCTTTGTGCTCTCACCTCTGATTTCACTGGGGGCTGTCCCCCACCACCATCTCGCTCTCTCTGTCAAAGAGTTAACTTACAGCTCCAATTCATAAAGTTCCTTGTCATTCTTCCCTTTAACTTCCAGCTGAGTCTCCATCTGGAGCGCGGAACCCACCACGCTCACTAATTATGCCTGGGCTGCTAAGACCCACTCGAGAAGGTGTCTAGGGTGAGGCACCTTTCGCTATTCGAGAGGGCGCCTGCGGCCTACGTAAGTGGTGCAAACTTCTTGTCTTGAAGTTTGATTGGTCTTCCGCGTAAACCAAGCTACTCAGTCTCTTTTCTCCACCGAATTTTCCTACTGAGCTCTCCTCATACTATTATTCTTGACATCTCTGATTAGCATATAAATAGTCGCCTAGGCCATCTCTCCTTCGAATACCCTGGATCAGTTGGGGCTGGTCCCCGGCAGGTGGCGACCGAACAGGGACCTCAGGAGGCGATACTCAAAGAGCTGAGCAGACACGAACCACGCAATCAGCAGGCAATAAGCATGGAGCTCAGCAGTGACGAATCATGCTGCTCAACTGGCAATAATCAAGCACGTGACCAGGCAGGAATCACGCAGCTCAGCTGGCAATTGTCAAGCAGATGAGCCGACAGGAATCACGCAGCTCAGATGGCAATTGTCATGCAGATGAGCCGGCAGGAATCACGCAGCTCAGCAGGCCCTGATCACGTGACTCTGCAGGCACTGATCACGTGGCTGATCAAGTACAGATCACGTGACTGAGCATGCACTGATCACGTGGCTATCATGCACTGATGACGTGACTGCGCATGCACTGATGACGTGGCTGATCAGGCACTGATCACATGGCTCATCATGCACTGATCACGTGTTTATCAGGCAATGATCAGTGACTGACAGGCGCTGATCATGGGACTGTGCACGCACTGATCACGTGGCTATCATGCACTGATCACGTGACTGCGCATGCACTGATGACGTGGCTGTTCGGGCACTGATCACGTGTTTATCAGGCAGTGATCAGTGACTGACAGGCGCTGATCAGGGGACTGTGCACGCACTGATCAGGTGGCTGATCAGGAACTGACCACCTGACTGCGCATGCAGTGATCACGTGGCTGGTCGTTCACTGATCACGTGTTTATCATACGGTGATCACGTGACTGAGAGGCGCTGATCACGTGACTGTGCCGTCAGTGATCACGTGGCTGAGCAGGCACTGATATCGTGACTGAGCATGCACTGATCATGTGCCGGGAGCCGGGGAGGCATTCCACTCTGGACAAAGGTCATGAGGAAGGAGGCTCGGCATACGCAAATGCGGGATCGAGCCTCAGGAGTCCACCCGGATATTCTCGAGCATCCCCCCAAAAAAACCAGAGTCTGCCTACTGTATTGCTTTGTGCTCTCACCTCTGATTTCACTGGGGGCTGTCCCCCACCACCATCTCGCTCTCTCTGTCAAAGAGTTAACTTACAGCTCCAATTCATAAAGTTCCTTGTCATTCTTCCCTTTAACTTCCAGCTGAGTCTCCATCTGGAGCGCGGAACCCACCACGCTCACTAATTATGCCTGGGCTGCTAAGACCCACTCGAGAAGGTGTCTAGGGTGAGGCACCTTTCGCTATTCGAGAGGGCGCCTGCGGCCTACGTAAGTGGTGCAAACTTCTTGTCTTGAAGTTTGATTGGTCTTCCGCGTAAACCAAGCTACTCAGTCTCTTTTCTCCACCGAATTTTCCTACTGAGCTCTCCTCATACTATTATTCTTGACATCTCTGATTAGCATATAAATAGTCGCCTAGGCCATCTCTCCTTCGAATACCCTGGATCAGTTGGGGCTGGTCCCCGGCAGGTGGCGACCGAACAGGGACCTCAGGAGGCGATACTCAAAGAGCTGAGCAGACACGAACCACGCAATCAGCAGGCAATAAGCATGGAGCTCAGCAGTGACGAATCATGCTGCTCAACTGGCAATAATCAAGCACGTGACCAGGCAGGAATCACGCAGCTCAGCTGGCAATTGTCAAGCAGATGAGCCGACAGGAATCACGCAGCTCAGATGGCAATTGTCATGCAGATGAGCCGGCAGGAATCACGCAGCTCAGCAGGCCCTGATCACGTGACTCTGCAGGCACTGATCACGTGGCTGATCAAGTACAGATCACGTGACTGAGCATGCACTGATCACGTGGCTATCATGCACTGATGACGTGACTGCGCATGCACTGATGACGTGGCTGATCAGGCACTGATCACATGGCTCATCATGCACTGATCACGTGTTTATCAGGCAATGATCAGTGACTGACAGGCGCTGATCATGGGACTGTGCACGCACTGATCACGTGGCTATCATGCACTGATCACGTGACTGCGCATGCACTGATGACGTGGCTGTTCGGGCACTGATCACGTGTTTATCAGGCAGTGATCAGTGACTGACAGGCGCTGATCAGGGGACTGTGCACGCACTGATCAGGTGGCTGATCAGGAACTGACCACCTGACTGCGCATGCAGTGATCACGTGGCTGGTCGTTCACTGATCACGTGTTTATCATACGGTGATCACGTGACTGAGAGGCGCTGATCACGTGACTGTGCCGTCAGTGATCACGTGGCTGAGCAGGCACTGATATCGTGACTGAGCATGCACTGATCATGTGCCGGGAGCCGGGGAGGCATTCCACTCTGGACAAAGGTCATGAGGAAGGAGGCTCGGCATACGCAAATGCGGGATCGAGCCTCAGGAGTCCACCCGGATATTCTCGAGCATCTCCCCCAAAAAAACCAGAGTCTGCCTACTGTATTGCTTTGTGCTCTCACCTCTGATTTCACTGGGGGCTGTCCCCCACCACCATCTCGCTCTCTCTGTCAAAGAGTTAACTTACAGCTCCAATTCATAAAGTTCCTTGTCATTCTTCCCTTTAACTTCCAGCTGAGTCTCCATCTGGAGCGCGGAACCCACCACGCTACTAATTATGCCTGGGCTGCTAAGACCCACTCGAGAAGGTGTCTAGGGTGAGGCACCTTTCGCTATTCGAGAGGGCGCCTGCGGCCTACGTAAGTGGTGCAAACTTCTTGTCTTGAAGTTTGATTGGTCTTCCGCGTAAACCAAGCTACTCAGTCTCTTTTCTCCACCGAATTTTCCTACTGAGCTCTCCTCATACTATTATTCTTGACATCTCTGATTAGCATATAAATAGTCGCCTAGGCCATCTCTCCTTCGAATACCCTGGATCAGTTGGGGCTGGTCCCCGGCAGGTGGCGACCGAACAGGGACCTCAGGAGGCGATACTCAAAGAGCTGAGCAGACACGAACCACGCAATCAGCAGGCAATAAGCATGGAGCTCAGCAGTGACGAATCATGCTGCTCAACTGGCAATAATCAAGCACGTGACCAGGCAGGAATCACGCAGCTCAGCTGGCAATTGTCAAGCAGATGAGCCGACAGGAATCACGCAGCTCAGATGGCAATTGTCATGCAGATGAGCCGGCAGGAATCACGCAGCTCAGCAGGCCCTGATCACGTGACTCTGCAGGCACTGATCACGTGGCTGATCAAGTACAGATCACGTGACTGAGCATGCACTGATCACGTGGCTATCATGCACTGATGACGTGACTGCGCATGCACTGATGACGTGGCTGATCAGGCACTGATCACATGGCTCATCATGCACTGATCACGTGTTTATCAGGCAATGATCAGTGACTGACAGGCGCTGATCATGGGACTGTGCACGCACTGATCACGTGGCTATCATGCACTGATCACGTGACTGCGCATGCACTGATGACGTGGCTGTTCGGGCACTGATCACGTGTTTATCAGGCAGTGATCAGTGACTGACAGGCGCTGATCAGGGGACTGTGCACGCACTGATCAGGTGGCTGATCAGGAACTGACCACCTGACTGCGCATGCAGTGATCACGTGGCTGGTCGTTCACTGATCACGTGTTTATCATACGGTGATCACGTGACTGAGAGGCGCTGATCACGTGACTGTGCCGTCAGTGATCACGTGGCTGAGCAGGCACTGATATCGTGACTGAGCATGCACTGATCATGTGCCGGGAGCCGGGGAGGCATTCCACTCTGGACAAAGGTCATGAGGAAGGAGGCTCGGCATACGCAAATGCGGGATCGAGCCTCAGGAGTCCACCCGGATATTCTCGAGCATCTCCCCCAAAAAAACCAGAGTCTGCCTACTGTATTGCTTTGTGCTCTCACCTCTGATTTCACTGGGGGCTGTCCCCCACCACCATCTCGCTCTCTCTGTCAAAGAGTTAACTTACAGCTCCAATTCATAAAGTTCCTTGTCATTCTTCCCTTTAACTTCCAGCTGAGTCTCCATCTGGAGCGCGGAACCCACCACGCTCACTAATTATGCCTGGGCTGCTAAGACCCACTCGAGAAGGTGTCTAGGGTGAGGCACCTTTCGCTATTCGAGAGGGCGCCTGCGGCCTACGTAAGTGGTGCAAACTTCTTGTCTTGAAGTTTGATTGGTCTTCCGCGTAAACCAAGCTACTCAGTCTCTTTTCTCCACCGAATTTTCCTACTGAGCTCTCCTCATACTATTATTCTTGACATCTCTGATTAGCATATAAATAGTCGCCTAGGCCATCTCTCCTTCGAATACCCTGGATCAGTTGGGGCTGGTCCCCGGCAGGTGGCGACCGAACAGGGACCTCAGGAGGCGATACTCAAAGAGCTGAGCAGACACGAACCACGCAATCAGCAGGCAATAAGCATGGAGCTCAGCAGTGACGAATCATGCTGCTCAACTGGCAATAATCAAGCACGTGACCAGGCAGGAATCACGCAGCTCAGCTGGCAATTGTCAAGCAGATGAGCCGACAGGAATCACGCAGCTCAGATGGCAATTGTCATGCAGATGAGCCGGCAGGAATCACGCAGCTCAGCAGGCCCTGATCACGTGACTCTGCAGGCACTGATCACGTGGCTGATCAAGTACAGATCACGTGACTGAGCATGCACTGATCACGTGGCTATCATGCACTGATGACGTGACTGCGCATGCACTGATGACGTGGCTGATCAGGCACTGATCACATGGCTCATCATGCACTGATCACGTGTTTATCAGGCAATGATCAGTGACTGACAGGCGCTGATCATGGGACTGTGCACGCACTGATCACGTGGCTATCATGCACTGATCACGTGACTGCGCATGCACTGATGACGTGGCTGTTCGGGCACTGATCACGTGTTTATCAGGCAGTGATCAGTGACTGACAGGCGCTGATCAGGGGACTGTGCACGCACTGATCAGGTGGCTGATCAGGAACTGACCACCTGACTGCGCATGCAGTGATCACGTGGCTGGTCGTTCACTGATCACGTGTTTATCATACGGTGATCACGTGACTGAGAGGCGCTGATCACGTGACTGTGCCGTCAGTGATCACGTGGCTGAGCATGCACTGATATCGTGACTGAGCATGCACTGATCATGTGCCGGGAGCCGGGGAGGCATTCCACTCTGGACAAAGGTCATGAGGAAGGAGGCTCGGCATACGCAAATGCGGGATCGAGCCTCAGGAGTCCACCCGGATATTCTCGAGCATCTCCCCCCAAAAAAACCAGAGTCTGCCTACTGTATTGCTTTGTGCTCTCACCTCTGATTTCACTGGGGGCTGTCCCCCACCACCATCTCGCTCTCTCTGTCAAAGAGTTAACTTACAGCTCCAATTCATAAAGTTCCTTGTCATTCTTCCCTTTAACTTCCAGCTGAGTCTCCATCTGGAGCGCGGAACCCACCACGCTCACTAATTATGCCTGGGCTGCTAAGACCCACTCGAGAAGGTGTCTAGGGTGAGGCACCTTTCGCTATTCGAGAGGGCGCCTGCGGCCTACGTAAGTGGTGCAAACTTCTTGTCTTGAAGTTTGATTGGTCTTCCGCGTAAACCAAGCTACTCAGTCTCTTTTCTCCACCGAATTTTCCTACTGAGCTCTCCTCATACTATTATTCTTGACATCTCTGATTAGCATATAAATAGTCGCCTAGGCCATCTCTCCTTCGAATACCCTGGATCAGTTGGGGCTGGTCCCCGGCAGGTGGCGACCGAACAGGGACCTCAGGAGGCTACTCAAAGAGCTGAGCACCACGCAATCAGCAGGCAATAAGCATGGAGCTCAGCAGTGACGAATCATGCTGCTCAACTGGCAATAATCAAGCACGTGACCAGGCAGGAATCACGCAGCTGCTCAATTGTGGCAGATCAGCCGACAGGAATCACGCAGCTCATCATGGCAATTGTCATGCAGATGAGCCGGCAGGAATCACGCAGCTCAGCAGGCCCTGATCACGACTCTGCAGGCACTGATCACGTGGCTGATCAAGCACAGATCACGTGACTGATCATGCACTGATCACGTGGCTATCATGCACTGATCACGTGACTGCGCATGCACTGATCACGTGGCTGATCATGCACTGATCACGTGGCTCATCATGCACTGATCACGTGTTTATCATGCAATGATCAGTGACTGACATGCACTGATCATGGGACTGTCACGCACTGATCACGTGGCTATCATGCACTGATCACGTGACTGCGCATGCACTGATCACGTGGCTGTTCATGCACTGATCACGTGTTTATCAGGCAGTGATCAGTGACTGACAGGCGCTGATCAGGGACTGTGCATGCACTGATCAGGTGGCTGATCAGGAACTGATCACCTGACTGCGCATGCACTGATCACGTGGCTGGTCATTCACTGATCACGTGTTGATCATACGGTGATCACGTGACTGAGAGGCGCTGATCACGTGACTGATCATGCACTGATCACGTGACTGAGCATGCACTGATCACGTGACTGAGCATGCACTGATCACGTGGCTGATCATGCAAGATCATTCCACCATGGACAGGTCACGGAAGGAGCATACACAAATCAGGTGACTGATCATCACTGATCACGTGGCTATCATGCATCTGGACTGATCATGCACTGATCACGTGTTTATCACCACTGATCACATGACTGCCCATGCACTGATCACGTGGATGATCTTACACTGATCATGTGACTGATCATGCACTGATCACGTGGCTGATCATGCACTGACACGTGACTGAGCATGGACTGATCAAGACTATCGAGGTGATCACGTGACTTAATTCGCTATCATGTGCCTGATCATGCACTGATCAGTTTGCTTCATAACTGATCATTGCCTCTGGAGGCAATAAACAAAGAGCTGAGCAGGCACGAATCTCAGCAGGCAATAATCATGGAGCTCAGCTGTGAGGAATCATGCTGCTCAGCTGGCAATAATCAAGCAGCTGAGCAGGCAGGAATACGCAGCTCAGCTGGCAATTGTCAAGCAGATGACGACAGGAATCAGGCAGCTCAGCTGGCAATTGTCAAGCAGATGAGCAGACAGAATCACGCAGCTCAGCAGGCCCTGATCACGTGACTGAGCATGCACTGATCACGTGGCTGATCATACACTGATCACGTGACTGATCATGCACTGATCACTGGAATCATGCACTGATCACGTGGCTGATCATGCACTGATCACGTGCTGACATGCACTGATCACGTGGCTGATCATGCACTGATCACGTAACTGATCATGCACTGATCACGTGGCTATCATGCACTGATCACGTGACTGAACATGCACTGATCACGTGGCTGATCAACACTGATCACGTGACTATCATGCACTGATCACGTGGATCATGCACTGATCACGTGGCTGATCATGCACTGATCACGACTGATCATGCACTGATCACGTGGCTATCATGCACTGATCACGTGGTTATCATGGCAATGATCACGGCTGACATTACTGATCACGTGACTGATCATGCACTGATCACGTGACTGATCATGCACTGATCACGTGACTGATCATGCACTGATCACGTGACTGATCATGCACTGATCACGTGGCTATCATGCACTGATCACGTGGCTGATCATGCACTGATCACGGATCATGCACTGATCTCGTGACTGATCATGCACTGATCATGTGACTGATCATGCACTGATCACGTGGCTCATCATGCACTGATCACGTGGCTGATCAACACTGATCACGTGACTGATCATCTGATCACGTGACTGATCATGCAGTGATCACGTGGCTATCATGCACTGATCACGTGACTGATCATGCACTGATCACGTGGCTGATGATCACCTGACTGATCATGCACTGATCACGTGGCTATCATGCACTGCTCACGTGGCTGATCATGCATGATCACGCAACTACCATGCACTGGTCACTGACTGATCATGCACTGATCACGTGACTGATCATGCACTGATCACGTGGCTGTCATGCACTTCACGTGGCTGATCATGCAATGATCACGTAGCTACCATGTGTCACTGATCATCATCAGGTGACTGATCATGCACTGATCACGTGGCTATCATGCACTGATCACTGACTGATCATGCACTGATCACGTCTATATCATGCACTGATCACATGACTGCCCATGCACTGATCACGTGGATGATCATACACTGATCATGTGACAGATCATGCACTGATCACGTGGCTGATCATGCACTGAACTGTGACTGAGCATGGACTGATCACATGACTATCATGTAGTGATCACGTGACTTAATGGCGCTGATCATGTGACTGATCATGCACTGATCATGTTTGCTATCATACACTGATCATGTGCCTCTGGAGGCAATAAACAAAGAGCTGAGCAGGCACGAATCAGTCAGCAGGCAATAATCATGGAACTCAGCTGTGAGGAATCATGCTGCTCAGCTGGCAATAATCAAGCAGCTGAGCAGGCAGGAATCACGCAGCACAGCTGGCAATTGTCAAGCAGATGACAGGCAGGAATCGTGCAGCTCAGCTGGCAATTGTCAAGCAGATGAGCAGACAGGAATCACGCAGCTCAGCAGGCCCTGATCACGTGACTGAGCATGCACTGATCACGTGGCTGATCATACACTGATCACGTGACTGATCATGCACTGATCACGTGGCTATCATGCACTGATCACGTGACTGATCATGCACTGATCACGTGGCTGATCATGCACTGATCACGTGGCTGATCATGCACTGATCACGTGTTGATCATGCACTGATCACGTGGCTGATCATGCACTGATCACGGGCTGAACATGCACTGATCACGTGGCTATCATGCACTGATCACGTGACTATCATGCACTGATCACGTGGATCATGCACTGATCACGTGGCTGATCATACTGATCACGATCATGCACTGATCACGTGGCTATCATGCACTGATCACGTGGCTGTCATGGACTGATCACGGCTACCATGCACTGATCACGTGACTGATCATGCACTGATCACGTGGCTGATCATGCACTGATCACGTGACTGATCATGCACTGATCACGTGACTGATCATGCACTGATCACGTGGCTATCATGCACTGATCACGTGGCTGATCATGCACTGATCACGTGCCATGCAGTGATCACGTGACTGATCATGCACTGATCATGGATCATGCACTGATCACGTGGCTCATCACGCACTGATCACGTGGCTGATCACACAGATCACGTGACTGGTCATGCACTGATCCCGTGACTAATCATGCACTGATCACGTGGCTATCCTGCACTGATCACGTGGATATCATGCACTGATCACGTGGCTGATCACACACGATCACCTGACTGATCATGCACTGATCACGTGGCTATCATGCACTGCTCACGTGGCTGATCATGCGATGATCACGCAACTACCATGTACTGGTCACATGACTGATCATGCACTGATCACGTGACTGATCATGCAGTGATCACGTGGCTGTCATGCACTACTCACGTGGCTGATCATGCAATGATCATGTAGCTACCATGTACAGGTCACGTGAATGATCATACACCCATCAGGTGACTGATCATGCACTGATCACGTGGCTATCATGCACTGATCACTAGACTGATCATGCACTGATCACGTCTATATCATGCACTGATCACATGACTGCCCATGCACTGATCACGTGGATGATCATACACTAATCATGTGACAGATCATGCACTGATCACGTGGCTGATCATGCACTGACACTGTGACTGAGCATGGACTGATCACATGACTATCATGTAGTGATCACGTGACTTAATGGCGCTGATCATGTGACTGATCATGCACTGATCATGTTTGCTATCATACACTGATCATGTGCCTCTGGAGGCAATAAACAAAGAGCTGAGTAGGCACGAATCAGTCAGCAGGCAATAATCATGGAACTCAGCTGTGAGGAATCATGCTGCTCAGCTGGCAATAATCAAGCAGCTGAGCAGGCAGGAATCACGCAGCACAGCTGGCAATTGTCAAGCAGATGACAGGCAGGAATCGTGCAGCTCAGCTGGCAATTGTCAAGCAGATGAGCAGACAGTAATCACGCAGCTCAGCAGGCCCTGATCACGTGACTGAGCATGCACTGATCACGTGGCTGATCATACACTGATCACGTGACTGATCATGCACTGATCACGTGGCTATCATGCACTGATCACGTGGCTGATCATACACTGATCACGTGGCTGATCATGCACTGATCACGTGGCTATCATGCACTGATCACGTGGCTGAACATGCACTGATCACGTGGCTGATCACACACTGTCACGTGACTATCATGCACTGATCACGTGACTCATGCACTGATCACGTGGCTGATCATGCACTGATCACGTGACTCATCATGCACTGATCACGTGGCTATCATGCACTGATCACGTGGGTCATGCAATGATCACGGCTACCATATACTGATCACGTGACTGATCATGCACTGATCACGTGGCTGATCATGCACTGATCACGTGACTGATCATGCACTGATCACGTGACTGATCATGCACTGATCACGTGGCTGATCATGCACTGATCACGTGGCTATCATGCACTGATCACGTGACTCATGCACTGATCACGTGATCATGCACTGATCACGTGACTGATCATGCACTGATCACGTGGATGATCATGCACTGATCACGTGACTGATCATGCACTGATCACGTGGCTATCATGCACTGATCACGTGGCTGATCATGCAATGATCACGTAGCTCATGTACTGATCACGTGACTGATCATGCACTGATCACGTAATTGATCATGCACTGATCACGTGGCTGATCATGCACTGATCACGTGGCTGATCATGCACTGATCACGTGACTGATCATGCACTGATCACGTGCTATCATGCACTGATCATGGCTGATCATGCACTGATCACGTAGCTATCATGCACTGATCACGTGACTGATCATGCACTGATCACGTGGCTGATCATGCACTGATCACGTGGCTGATCATGCACTGATCACGTGACTGATCATGCACTGATCACGTGGCTGATCATGCACTGATCACGTAGCTATCATGTACTGATCACGTGACTGATCATGCACTGATCACGTAACTGATCATGCACTGATCACGTGGCTGATCATGCACTGATCACGTGACTGATCATGCACTGATCACGTGGCTGATCATGCACTGATCACGTGACTGATCATGCACTGATCACGTGGCTGATCATGCACTGATCACGTGGCTGATCATGCACTGATCACGTGCTATCATGCACTGATCACGTGACTGATCATGCACTGATCACGTGGCTATCATGCACTGATCACGTGGCTGATCATGCACTGATCACGTGCCCATGCACTGATCACGTGACTGATCATGCACTGATCACGTGCTGATCATGCACTGATCACGTGGCTGATCATGCACTGATCACGTGACTGATCATGCACTGATCACGTGACTGATCATGCACTGATCACGTGGCTATCATGCACTGATCACGTGGCTGATCATGCACTGATCACGTGCCTGATCATGCACTGATCACGTGACTGATCATGCACTGATCACGTGGCTATCATGCACTGATCACGTGGCTGATCATGCACTGATCACGTGGCTGATCATGCACTGATCACGTGACTGATCATGCACTGATCACGTGGCTGATCATGCACTGATCACGTGGCTATCATGCACTGATCACGTGGCTGATCATGCACTGATCACGTGACTGATCATGCACTGATCACGTGACTGATCATGCACTGATCACGTGATGATCATGCACTGATCACGTGGCTATCATGCACTGATCACGTGGCTGATCATGCACTGATCACGTGACTGATCATGCACTGATCACGTGGCTATCATGCACTGATCACGTGATTGATCATGCACTGATCACAATTGCATGCACTGATCACGTGGCTATCATGCACTGATCACGTGGCTGATCATGCACTGATCACGTAGCTATCATGCACTGATCACGTGGCTGATCATGCACTGATCACGGGACTGATCATGCACTGATCACGTGGCTATCATGCACTGATCACATGACTGATCATGCACTGATCACGTGGCTGATCATGCACTGATCACGTGACTGATCATGCACTGATCACGTGGCTGATCATGCACTGATCACGTGACTGATCATGCACTGATCACGTGGCTATCATGCACTGATCACGTGGCTGATCATGCACTGATCACGTGACTGATCATGCACTGATCACGTGGCTATCATGCACTGATCACGTGGCTATCATGCACTGATCACGTGGCTGATCATGCACTGATCACGTGACTGATCATGCACTGATCATGCACTGATCACGTGACTGTCATGCACTGATCACGTGGCTGATCATGCACTGATCACGTGACTGATCACTGATCACGGCTATCATGCACTGATCACGTATCATGCACTGATCACGTGCTATCATGCACTGATCACGTGACTGATCATGCACTGATCACGTAACTGATCATGCACTGATCACGTGGCTATCATGCACTGATCACGTGACTGATCATGCACTGATCACGTGACTGATCATGCACTGATCACATCATGCACTGATCACGTGGCTGATCATGCACTGATCACGTGCTATCATGCACTGATCACGTAACTGATCATGCACTGATCACGTGGCTGATCATGCACTGATCACGTAGCTATCATGTACTGATCACGTGACTGATCATGCACTGATCACGTGGCTGATCATGCACTGATCACGTGGCTGATCATGCACTGATCACGTGGCTGATCATGCACTGATCACGTGGCTATCATGCACTGATCACGTGGCTGATCATGCACTGATCACGTGCCTGATCATGCACTGATCACGTGGCTATCATGCACTGATCACGTGGCTGATCATGCACTGATCACGTGGCTGATCATGCACTGATCACGTGGCTGATCATGCACTGATCACGTGGCTGATCATGCACTGATCACGTGACTATCATGCACTGATCACGTGGCTGATCATGCACTGATCACGTGGCTGATCATGCACTGATCACGTGGCTATCATGCACTACTCACGTGGCTGATCATGCAATGATCATGTAGCTACCATGTACTGGTCACGTGACTGATCATACACCCATCAGGTGACTGATCATGCACTGATCACGTGGCTATCATGCACTGATCACTGACTGATCATGCACTGATCACGTGACTGATCATGAACTGATCACATAGCTGATCATGAACTGATCACGTGGCTGATCATGCACTGATCACGTGGCTGATCATGCACTGACACTGTGACTGAGCATGGACTGATCACATGACTATCATGTAGTGATCACGTGACTTAATGGCGCTGATCATGTGACTGATCATGCACTGACCATGTTTGCTATCATACACTGATCATGTGCCTCTGGAGGCAATAAACAAAGAGCTGAGTAGGCACGAATCAGTCAGCAGGCAATAATCATGGAACTCAGCTGTGAGGAATCATGCTGCTCAGCTGGCAATAATCAAGCAGCTGAGCAGGCAGGAATTACGCAGCACAGCTGGCAATTGTCAAGCAGAAGACGGGCAGGAATCGTGCAGCTCAGCTGGCAATTGTCAAGCAGATGAGCAGACAGTAATCACGCAGCTCAGCAGGCCCTGATCACGTGACTGAGCATGCAGTGTTCACGTGGCTGATCATACACTGATCACGTGATTGATCATGCACTGATCACTTGGATATCATGCACTGATCACGTGGCTGATCATACACTGTTCACGTGTCTGACCATGCACTGATCACGTGGCTGATCATACACTGCTCACGTAACTGATCATGCACTGATCACGTGGCTATCATGCACTGATCACGTGGCTGAACATGCACTGATCACGTGGCTGATCACACACTGATCACGTGACTATCATGCACTGATCACGTGGCTATCATGCACTGATCACGTGCTATCATATACTGATCACGTGACTGATCATGCACTGATCACGTAAATGATCATGCACTGTTCACGTGACTGATCATGCACTGATCACGTGACTGATCATGCACTGATCACGTGGCTATCATGCACTGATCACGTGGCTGATCATGCACTGATCACGTAGCAACCATGTACTGATCACGTGACTGATCATGCACTGATCACGTAATTGATCATGCACTGATCACGTGGCTCATCATGCACTGATCACGTGGCTGATCACACATGATCACGTGACTGATCATGCACTGATCACGTGGCTACCATGTACTGATCACGTGACTGATCATGCACTGATCACGCTGATCATGCACTGATCACGTGGCTATCATGCACTGATCACGTGGCTGATCATGCACTGATCACGCACTACCATGTACTGGTCACGTGACTGATCATGCACTGATCACGTGACTGATCATGCACTGATCACGTGGCTGATCATGCACTGATCACGTGGCTGATCATGCACTGATCACGTGATATCATGCACTGATCACGTGGCTGATCATGCACTGATCACGTGACTGATCATGCACTGATCACGTGGCTATCATTCACTGATCACTAGACTGATCACGCACTGATCACGTCTATATCATGCACTGATCACGTGACTGATCATGCACTGATCACGTGGATGATCATACACTAATCACGTGACAGATCATGCACTGATCACGTGGCTGATCATACACTGACACTGTGACTGAGCATGGACTGATCACGTGACTATCATGCACTGATCACGTGACTTAATGGCGCTGATCATGTGACTGATCATGCACTGATCATGTTTGCTGTCATACACTGATCATGTGCCTCTGGAGGCAATGAACAAAGAGCTGAGTAGGCACGAATCAGTCAGCAGGCTATAATCATGGAACTCAGCTGTGAGAAATCATGCTGCTCAGCTGGCAATAATCAAGCAGATGAGCAGGCAGGAATTACGCAGCACAGGTGGCAATTGTCAAGCAGATGACAGGCAGGAATCGTGCAGCTCAGCTGGCAATTGTCAAGCAGATGAGCAGCCAGTAATCAAGCAGCTCAGCAGGCCCAGATCACGTGACTGAGCATGCACTGTTCACGTGGCTGATCATACACTGATCACGTGATTGATCATGCACTGATCACGTGGCTGATCATGCACTGATCACGTAGCTGACCATGCACTGATCACGTGGCTGATCATACACTGATCACGTAACTGATCATGCACTGATCACGTGGCTATCATGCACTGACTACATGGCTGAACATGCACTGTTCACGTGGCTGATCATGCACTGATCACGTGGCTATCATGCACTGATCACGTGGCTGATCATGCACTGATCACGTGGCTGATCATGCACTGATCACGTGGCTGATCATGCACTGATCACGTGGCTATCATGCACTGATCACGTGGCTGATCATGCACTGATCACGTGACTGATCATGCACTGATCACGTGACTGATCATGCACTGATCACGTGACTGATCATGCACTGATCACGTGGCTGATCATGCACTGATCACGTGGCTATCATGCACTGCTCACGTGGCTGATCATGCACTGATCACGTGGCAACCATGTACTGATCACGTGACTGATCATGCACTGATCTTGTAATTGATCCTGCACTGATCACGTGGCTCATCATGCACTGATCACGTGGCTGATCATGCATGATCACGTGACTGCTCATGTACAGATCCCGTGACTGATCATGCACTGATCACGTGACTATCATGCACTGATCACGTGGATATCATGCACTGATCACGTGGCTGATCATGCACGTATCACCTGACTGATCATGCACTGATCACGTGGCTATCATGCACTGCTCACGTGGCTGTTCATGCGATGATCACGCAACTACCATGTACTGGTCACATGACTGATCATGCACTGATCACGTGACTGATCATGCAGTGATCACGTGGCTGTCATGCACTACTCACGTGGCTGATCATGCAATGATCACGTAGCTACCATGTACAGGTCACGTGAATGATCATACACCCATCAGGTGACTGATCATGCACTGATCACGTGGCTATCATGCACTGATCACTAGACTGATCATGCACTGATCACGTCTATATCATGCACTGATCACATGACTGCCCATGCACTGGTCACGTGGATGATCATACACTAATCATGTGACAGATCATGCACTGATCACGTGGCTGATCATGCACTGACACTGTGACTGAGCATGGACTGATCACATGACTATCGTGTAGTGATCACGTGACTTAATGGCGCTGATCATGTGACTGATCATGCACTGATCATGTTTGCTATCATACACTGATCATGTGCCTCTGGAGGCAATAAACAAAGAGCTGAGTAGGCACGAATCAGTCAGCAGGCAATAATCATGGAACTCAGCTGTGAGGAATCATGCTGCTCAGCTGGCAATAATCAAGCAGCTGAGCAGGCAGGAATTACGCAGCACAGCTGACAATTGTCAAGCAGATGACAGGCAGGAATCGTGCAGCTCAGCTGGCAATTGTCAAGCAGATGAGCAGACAGTAATCACGCAGCTCAGCAGGCCCAGATCACGTGACTGAGCATGCACTGTTCACGTGGCTGATCACACACAGATCACGTGACATATCATGCACTGATCACGTGGATCATGCACTGATCACGTGGCTGATCATACACTGCTCACGAAACTCATCATGCACACTGATCACGTGGCTGATCATGCACTGCTCACGTGGTTGTCATGGAATGATCACGAAGCTACCATATACTGGTCACGTGACTGATCATGCACAGATCACGTAAATGATCATGCACTGTTCACGTGACTGATCATGTACTGATCACGTGACTGATCATGCACTGATCACGTGGCTATCATGCTCTGCTCACGTGGCTGATCATGCAACGATCACGTAGCAACCATGTAGTGGTCTCGTGACTGATCATGCACTGATCATGTAATTGATCCTGCACTGATCACGTGGCTCATCACGCACTGATCCGGTGGCTGATCACACACGTATCACGTGACTGGTCATGTACAGATCCCGTGACTAATCATGAAGTGATCACGTGGCTATCCTGCACTGATCACGTGGATATCATGCACTGATCACGTGGCTGATCACACACGTATCACCTGACTGATCATGCACTGATCACGTGGCTATCATGCACTGCTCACGTGGCTGATCATGCGATGATCACGCAACTACCATGTACTGGTCACATGACTGATCATGCACTGATCACGTGACTGATCATGCAGTGATCACGTGGCTGTCATGCACTACTCACGTGGCTGATCATGCAATGATCATGTAGCTACCATGTACAGGTCACGTGAATGATCATACACCCATCAGGTGACTGACCATGCACTGATCACGTGGCTATCATGCACTGATCACTAGACTGATCATGCACTGATCACGTCTATATCATGCACTGATCACATGACTGCCCATGCACTGGTCACGTGGATGATCATACACTAATCATGTGACAGATCATGCACTGATCACGTGGCTGATCATGCACTGACACTGTGACTGAGCATGGACTGATCACATGACTATCGTGTAGTGATCACGTGACTTAATGGCGCTGATCATGTGACTGATCATGCACTGATCATGTTTGCTATCATACACTGATCATGTGCCTCTGGAGGCAATAAACAAAGAGCTGAGTAGGCACGAATCAGTCAGCAGGCAATAATCATGGAACTCAGCTGTGAGGAATCATGCTGCTCAGCTGGCAATAATCAAGCAGCTGAGCAGGCAGGAATTACGCAGCACAGCTGACAATTGTCAAGCAGATGACAGGCAGGAATCGTGCAGCTCAGCTGGCAATTGTCAAGCAGATGAGCAGACAGTAATCACGCAGCTCAGCAGGCCCAGATCACGTGACTGAGCATGCACTGTTCACGTGGCTGATCATACACTGATCACGTGATTGATCATGCACTGATCACTTGGATATCATGCACTGATCACGTGGCTGATCATACACTGTTCACGTGTCTGACCATGCACAGATCACGTGGCTGATCATACACTGCTCACGTAACTGATAATGCACTTATCACGTGGCTATCATGCACTGAATACGTGGCTGAACATGCACTGTTCACGTGGCTGATCACACACCTGTCACGTGACATATCATGCACTGATCACCTGGAACTCATGCACTGATCACGTGGCTGATCATACTCTGCTCACGAAACTCATCATGCACACATCACGTGGCTATCATGCACTGCTCACGTGGTTCGTCATGGAATGATCACGAAGCTACCATATACTGGTCACGTGACTGATCATGCACAGATCACGTAAATGATCATGCACTGTTCACGTGACTGATCATGTACTGATCACGTGACTGATAATGCACTGATCACGTGGCTATCATGCTCTGCTCACGTGGCTGATCATGCAACGATCACGTAGCAACCATGTAGTGGTCTCGTGACTGATCATGCACTGATCATGTAATTGATCCTGCACTGATCACGTGGCTCATCACGCACTGATCCGGTGGCTGATCACACACGTATCACGTGACTGGTCATGTACAGATCCCGTGACTAATCATGAAGTGATCACGTGGCTATCCTGCACTGATCACGTGGATATCATGCACTGATCACGTGGCTGATCACACACGTATCACCTGACTGATCATGCACTGATCACGTGGCTATCATGCACTGCTCACGTGGCTGATCATGCGATGATCACACAACTACCATGTACTGGTCACATGACTGATCATGCACTGATCACGTGACTGATCATGCAGTGATCACGTGGCTGTCATGCACTACTCACGTGGCTGATCATGCAATGATCATGTAGCTACCATGTACAGGTCACGTGAATGATCATACACCCATCAGGTGACTGATCATGCACTGATCACGTGGCTATCATGCACTGATCACTAGACTGATCATGCACTGATCACGTCTATATCATGCACTGATCACATGACTGCCCATGCACTGGTCACGTGGATGATCATACACTAATCATGTGACAGATCATGCACTGATCACGTGGCTGATCATGCACTGACACTGTGACTGAGCATGGACTGATCACATGACTATCGTGTAGTGATCACGTGACTTAATGGCGCTGATCATGTGACTGATCATGCACTGATCATGTTTGCTATCATACACTGATCATGTGCCTCTGGAGGCAATAAACAAAGAGCTGAGTAGGCACGAATCAGTCAGCAGGCAATAATCATGGAACTCAGCTGTGAGGAATCATGCTGCTCAGCTGGCAATAATCAAGCAGCTGAGCAGGCAGGAATTACGCAGCACAGCTGACAATTGTCAAGCAGATGACAGGCAGGAATCGTGCAGCTCAGCTGGCAATTGTCAAGCAGATGAGCAGACAGTAATCACGCAGCTCAGCAGGCCCAGATCACGTGACTGAGCATGCACTGTTCACGTGGCTGATCATACACTGATCACGTGATTGATCATGCACTGATCACTTGGATATCATGCACTGATCACGTGGCTGATCATACACTGTTCACGTGTCTGACCATGCACTGATCACGTGGCTGATCATACACTGCTCACGTAACTGATAATGCACTTATCACGTGGCTATCATGCACTGAATACGTGGCTGAACATGCACTGTTCACGTGGCTGATCACACACCTGTCACGTGACATATCATGCACTGATCACCTGGAACTCATGCACTGATCACGTGGCTGATCATACTCTGCTCACGAAACTCATCATGCACACATCACGTGGCTATCATGCACTGCTCACGTGGTTCGTCATGGAATGATCACGAAGCTACCATATACTGGTCACGTGACTGATCATGCACAGATCACGTAAATGATCATGCACTGTTCACGTGACTGATCATGTACTGATCACGTGACTGATAATGCACTGATCACGTGGCTATCATGCTCTGCTCACGTGGCTGATCATGCAACGATCACGTAGCAACCATGTAGTGGTCTCGTGACTGATCATGCACTGATCATGTAATTGATCCTGCACTGATCACGTGGCTCATCACGCACTGATCCGGTGGCTGATCACACACGTATCACGTGACTGGTCATGTACAGATCCCGTGACTAATCATGAAGTGATCACGTGGCTATCCTGCACTGATCACGTGGATATCATGCACTGATCACGTGGCTGATCACACACGTATCACCTGACTGATCATGCACTGATCACGTGGCTATCATGCACTGCTCACGTGGCTGATCATGCGATGATCACGCAACTACCATGTACTGGTCACATGACTGATCATGCACTGATCACGTGACTGATCATGCAGTGATCACGTGGCTGTCATGCACTACTCACGTGGCTGATCATGCAATGATCATGTAGCTACCATGTACAGGTCACGTGAATGATCATACACCCATCAGGTGACTGATCATGCACTGATCACGTGGCTATCATGCACTGATCACTAGACTGATCATGCACTGATCACGTCTATATCATGCACTGATCACATGACTGCCCATGCACTGGTCACGTGGATGATCATACACTAATCATGTGACAGATCATGCACTGATCACGTGGCTGATCATGCACTGACACTGTGACTGAGCATGGACTGATCACATGACTATCGTGTAGTGATCACGTGACTTAATGGCGCTGATCATGTGACTGATCATGCACTGATCATGTTTGCTATCATACACTGATCATGTGCCTCTGGAGGCAATAAACAAAGAGCTGAGTAGGCACGAATCAGTCAGCAGGCAATAATCATGGAACTCAGCTGTGAGGAATCATGCTGCTCAGCTGGCAATAATCAAGCAGCTGAGCAGGCAGGAATTACGCAGCACAGCTGGCAATTGTCAAGCAGATGACAGGCAGGAATCGTGCAGCTCAGCTGGCAATTGTCAAGCAGATGAGCAGACAGTAATCACGCAGCTCAGCAGGCCCAGATCACGTGACTGAGCATGCACTGTTCACGTGGCTGATCATACACTGATCACGTGATTGATCATGCACTGATCACTTGGATATCATGCACTGATCACGTGGCTGATCATACACTGTTCACGTGTCTGACCATGCACTGATCACGTGGCTGATCATACACTGCTCACGTAACTGATAATGCACTTATCACGTGGCTATCATGCACTGAATACGTGGCTGAACATGCACTGTTCACGTGGCTGATCACACACCTGTCACGTGACATATCATGCACTGATCACCTGGAACTCATGCACTGATCACGTGGCTGATCATACTCTGCTCACGAAACTCATCATGCACACATCACGTGGCTATCATGCACTGCTCACGTGGTTCGTCATGGAATGATCACGAAGCTACCATATACTGGTCACGTGACTGATCATGCACAGATCACGTAAATGATCATGCACTGTTCACGTGACTGATCATGTACTGATCACGTGACTGATAATGCACTGATCACGTGGCTATCATGCTCTGCTCACGTGGCTGATCATGCAACGATCACGTAGCAACCATGTAGTGGTCTCGTGACTGATCATGCACTGATCATGTAATTGATCCTGCACTGATCACGTGGCTCATCACGCACTGATCCGGTGGCTGATCACACACGTATCACGTGACTGGTCATGTACAGATCCCGTGACTAATCATGAAGTGATCACGTGGCTATCCTGCACTGATCACGTGGATATCATGCACTGATCACGTGGCTGATCACACACGTATCACCTGACTGATCATGCACTGATCACGTGGCTATCATGCACTGCTCACGTGGCTGATCATGCGATGATCACGCAACTACCATGTACTGGTCACATGACTGATCATGCACTGATCACGTGACTGATCATGCAGTGATCACGTGGCTGTCATGCACTACTCACGTGGCTGATCATGCAATGATCATGTAGCTACCATGTACAGGTCACGTGAATGATCATACACCCATCAGGTGACTGACCATGCACTGATCACGTGGCTATCATGCACTGATCACTAGACTGATCATGCACTGATCACGTCTATATCATGCACTGATCACATGACTGCCCATGCACTGGTCACGTGGATGATCATACACTAATCATGTGACAGATCATGCACTGATCACGTGGCTGATCATGCACTGACACTGTGACTGAGCATGGACTGATCACATGACTATCGTGTAGTGATCACGTGACTTAATGGCGCTGATCATGTGACTGATCATGCACTGATCATGTTTGCTATCATACACTGATCATGTGCCTCTGGAGGCAATAAACAAAGAGCTGAGTAGGCACGAATCAGTCAGCAGGCAATAATCATGGAACTCAGCTGTGAGGAATCATGCTGCTCAGCTGGCAATAATCAAGCAGCTGAGCAGGCAGGAATTACGCAGCACAGCTGGCAATTGTCAAGCAGATGACAGGCAGGAATCGTGCAGCTCAGCTGGCAATTGTCAAGCAGATGAGCAGACAGTAATCACGCAGCTCAGCAGGCCCAGATCACGTGACTGAGCATGCACTGTTCACGTGGCTGATCATACACTGATCACGTGATTGATCATGCACTGATCACTTGGATATCATGCACTGATCACGTGGCTGATCATACACTGTTCACGTGTCTGACCATGCACTGATCACGTGGCTGATCATACACTGCTCACGTAACTGATAATGCACTTATCACGTGGCTATCATGCACTGAATACGTGGCTGAACATGCACTGTTCACGTGGCTGATCACACACCTGTCACGTGACATATCATGCACTGATCACCTGGAACTCATGCACTGATCACGTGGCTGATCATACTCTGCTCACGAAACTCATCATGCACACATCACGTGGCTATCATGCACTGCTCACGTGGTTCGTCATGGAATGATCACGAAGCTACCATATACTGGTCACGTGACTGATCATGCACAGATCACGTAAATGATCATGCACTGTTCACGTGACTGATCATGTACTGATCACGTGACTGATAATGCACTGATCACGTGGCTATCATGCTCTGCTCACGTGGCTGATCATGCAACGATCACGTAGCAACCATGTAGTGGTCTCGTGACTGATCATGCACTGATCATGTAATTGATCCTGCACTGATCACGTGGCTCATCACGCACTGATCCGGTGGCTGATCACACACGTATCACGTGACTGGTCATGTACAGATCCCGTGACTAATCATGAAGTGATCACGTGGCTATCCTGCACTGATCACGTGGATATCATGCACTGATCACGTGGCTGATCACACACGTATCACCTGACTGATCATGCACTGATCACGTGGCTATCATGCACTGCTCACGTGGCTGATCATGCGATGATCACGCAACTACCATGTACTGGTCACATGACTGATCATGCACTGATCACGTGACTGATCATGCAGTGATCACGTGGCTGTCATGCACTACTCACGTGGCTGATCATGCAATGATCATGTAGCTACCATGTACAGGTCACGTGAATGATCATACACCCATCAGGTGACTGATCATGCACTGATCACGTGGCTATCATGCACTGATCACTAGACTGATCATGCACTGATCACGTCTATATCATGCACTGATCACATGACTGCCCATGCACTGGTCACGTGGATGATCATACACTAATCATGTGACAGATCATGCACTGATCACGTGGCTGATCATGCACTGACACTGTGACTGAGCATGGACTGATCACATGACTATCGTGTAGTGATCACGTGACTTAATGGCGCTGATCATGTGACTGATCATGCACTGATCATGTTTGCTATCATACACTGATCATGTGCCTCTGGAGGCAATAAACAAAGAGCTGAGTAGGCACGAATCAGTCAGCAGGCAATAATCATGGAACTCAGCTGTGAGGAATCATGCTGCTCAGCTGGCAATAATCAAGCAGCTGAGCAGGCAGGAATTACGCAGCACAGCTGACAATTGTCAAGCAGATGACAGGCAGGAATCGTGCAGCTCAGCTGGCAATTGTCAAGCAGATGAGCAGACAGTAATCACGCAGCTCAGCAGGCCCAGATCACGTGACTGAGCATGCACTGTTCACGTGGCTGATCATACACTGATCACGTGATTGATCATGCACTGATCACTTGGATATCATGCACTGATCACGTGGCTGATCATACACTGTTCACGTGTCTGACCATGCACTGATCACGTGGCTGATCATACACTGCTCACGTAACTGATAATGCACTTATCACGTGGCTATCATGCACTGAATACGTGGCTGAACATGCACTGTTCACGTGGCTGATCACACACCTGTCACGTGACATATCATGCACTGATCACCTGGAACTCATGCACTGATCACGTGGCTGATCATACTCTGCTCACGAAACTCATCATGCACACATCACGTGGCTATCATGCACTGCTCACGTGGTTCGTCATGGAATGATCACGAAGCTACCATATACTGGTCACGTGACTGATCATGCACAGATCACGTAAATGATCATGCACTGTTCACGTGACTGATCATGTACTGATCACGTGACTGATAATGCACTGATCACGTGGCTATCATGCTCTGCTCACGTGGCTGATCATGCAACGATCACGTAGCAACCATGTAGTGGTCTCGTGACTGATCATGCACTGATCATGTAATTGATCCTGCACTGATCACGTGGCTCATCACGCACTGATCCGGTGGCTGATCACACACGTATCACGTGACTGGTCATGTACAGATCCCGTGACTAATCATGAAGTGATCACGTGGCTATCCTGCACTGATCACGTGGATATCATGCACTGATCACGTGGCTGATCACACACGTATCACCTGACTGATCATGCACTGATCACGTGGCTATCATGCACTGCTCACGTGGCTGATCATGCGATGATCACGCAACTACCATGTACTGGTCACATGACTGATCATGCACTGATCACGTGACTGATCATGCAGTGATCACGTGGCTGTCATGCACTACTCACGTGGCTGATCATGCAATGATCATGTAGCTACCATGTACAGGTCACGTGAATGATCATACACCCATCAGGTGACTGATCATGCACTGATCACGTGGCTATCATGCACTGATCACTAGACTGATCATGCACTGATCACGTCTATATCATGCACTGATCACATGACTGCCCATGCACTGGTCACGTGGATGATCATACACTAATCATGTGACAGATCATGCACTGATCACGTGGCTGATCATGCACTGACACTGTGACTGAGCATGGACTGATCACATGACTATCGTGTAGTGATCACGTGACTTAATGGCGCTGATCATGTGACTGATCATGCACTGATCATGTTTGCTATCATACACTGATCATGTGCCTCTGGAGGCAATAAACAAAGAGCTGAGTAGGCACGAATCAGTCAGCAGGCAATAATCATGGAACTCAGCTGTGAGGAATCATGCTGCTCAGCTGGCAATAATCAAGCAGCTGAGCAGGCAGGAATTACGCAGCACAGCTGGCAATTGTCAAGCAGATGACAGGCAGGAATCGTGCAGCTCAGCTGGCAATTGTCAAGCAGATGAGCAGACAGTAATCACGCAGCTCAGCAGGCCCAGATCACGTGACTGAGCATGCACTGTTCACGTGGCTGATCATACACTGATCACGTGATTGATCATGCACTGATCACTTGGATATCATGCACTGATCACGTGGCTGATCATACACTGTTCACGTGTCTGACCATGCACTGATCACGTGGCTGATCATACACTGCTCACGTAACTGATAATGCACTTATCACGTGGCTATCATGCACTGAATACGTGGCTGAACATGCACTGTTCACGTGGCTGATCACACACCTGTCACGTGACATATCATGCACTGATCACCTGGAACTCATGCACTGATCACGTGGCTGATCATACTCTGCTCACGAAACTCATCATGCACACATCACGTGGCTATCATGCACTGCTCACGTGGTTCGTCATGGAATGATCACGAAGCTACCATATACTGGTCACGTGACTGATCATGCACAGATCACGTAAATGATCATGCACTGTTCACGTGACTGATCATGTACTGATCACGTGACTGATAATGCACTGATCACGTGGCTATCATGCTCTGCTCACGTGGCTGATCATGCAACGATCACGTAGCAACCATGTAGTGGTCTCGTGACTGATCATGCACTGATCATGTAATTGATCCTGCACTGATCACGTGGCTCATCACGCACTGATCCGGTGGCTGATCACACACGTATCACGTGACTGGTCATGTACAGATCCCGTGACTAATCATGAAGTGATCACGTGGCTATCCTGCACTGATCACGTGGATATCATGCACTGATCACGTGGCTGATCACACACGTATCACCTGACTGATCATGCACTGATCACGTGGCTATCATGCACTGCTCACGTGGCTGATCATGCGATGATCACGCAACTACCATGTACTGGTCACATGACTGATCATGCACTGATCACGTGACTGATCATGCAGTGATCACGTGGCTGTCATGCACTACTCACGTGGCTGATCATGCAATGATCATGTAGCTACCATGTACAGGTCACGTGAATGATCATACACCCATCAGGTGACTGATCATGCACTGATCACGTGGCTATCATGCACTGATCACTAGACTGATCATGCACTGATCACGTCTATATCATGCACTGATCACATGACTGCCCATGCACTGGTCACGTGGATGATCATACACTAATCATGTGACAGATCATGCACTGATCACGTGGCTGATCATGCACTGACACTGTGACTGAGCATGGACTGATCACATGACTATCGTGTAGTGATCACGTGACTTAATGGCGCTGATCATGTGACTGATCATGCACTGATCATGTTTGCTATCATACACTGATCATGTGCCTCTGGAGGCAATAAACAAAGAGCTGAGTAGGCACGAATCAGTCAGCAGGCAATAATCATGGAACTCAGCTGTGAGGAATCATGCTGCTCAGCTGGCAATAATCAAGCAGCTGAGCAGGCAGGAATTACGCAGCACAGCTGACAATTGTCAAGCAGATGACAGGCAGGAATCGTGCAGCTCAGCTGGCAATTGTCAAGCAGATGAGCAGACAGTAATCACGCAGCTCAGCAGGCCCAGATCACGTGACTGAGCATGCACTGTTCACGTGGCTGATCATACACTGATCACGTGATTGATCATGCACTGATCACTTGGATATCATGCACTGATCACGTGGCTGATCATACACTGTTCACGTGTCTGACCATGCACTGATCACGTGGCTGATCATACACTGCTCACGTAACTGATAATGCACTTATCACGTGGCTATCATGCACTGAATACGTGGCTGAACATGCACTGTTCACGTGGCTGATCACACACCTGTCACGTGACATATCATGCACTGATCACCTGGAACTCATGCACTGATCACGTGGCTGATCATACTCTGCTCACGAAACTCATCATGCACACATCACGTGGCTATCATGCACTGCTCACGTGGTTCGTCATGGAATGATCACGAAGCTACCATATACTGGTCACGTGACTGATCATGCACAGATCACGTAAATGATCATGCACTGTTCACGTGACTGATCATGTACTGATCACGTGACTGATAATGCACTGATCACGTGGCTATCATGCTCTGCTCACGTGGCTGATCATGCAACGATCACGTAGCAACCATGTAGTGGTCTCGTGACTGATCATGCACTGATCATGTAATTGATCCTGCACTGATCACGTGGCTCATCACGCACTGATCCGGTGGCTGATCACACACGTATCACGTGACTGGTCATGTACAGATCCCGTGACTAATCATGAAGTGATCACGTGGCTATCCTGCACTGATCACGTGGATATCATGCACTGATCACGTGGCTGATCACACACGTATCACCTGACTGATCATGCACTGATCACGTGGCTATCATGCACTGCTCACGTGGCTGATCATGCGATGATCACGCAACTACCATGTACTGGTCACATGACTGATCATGCACTGATCACGTGACTGATCATGCAGTGATCACGTGGCTGTCATGCACTACTCACGTGGCTGATCATGCAATGATCATGTAGCTACCATGTACAGGTCACGTGAATGATCATACACCCATCAGGTGACTGATCATGCACTGATCACGTGGCTATCATGCACTGATCACTAGACTGATCATGCACTGATCACGTCTATATCATGCACTGATCACATGACTGCCCATGCACTGGTCACGTGGATGATCATACACTAATCATGTGACAGATCATGCACTGATCACGTGGCTGATCATGCACTGACACTGTGACTGAGCATGGACTGATCACATGACTATCGTGTAGTGATCACGTGACTTAATGGCGCTGATCATGTGACTGATCATGCACTGATCATGTTTGCTATCATACACTGATCATGTGCCTCTGGAGGCAATAAACAAAGAGCTGAGTAGGCACGAATCAGTCAGCAGGCAATAATCATGGAACTCAGCTGTGAGGAATCATGCTGCTCAGCTGGCAATAATCAAGCAGCTGAGCAGGCAGGAATTACGCAGCACAGCTGACAATTGTCAAGCAGATGACAGGCAGGAATCGTGCAGCTCAGCTGGCAATTGTCAAGCAGATGAGCAGACAGTAATCACGCAGCTCAGCAGGCCCAGATCACGTGACTGAGCATGCACTGTTCACGTGGCTGATCATACACTGATCACGTGATTGATCATGCACTGATCACTTGGATATCATGCACTGATCACGTGGCTGATCATACACTGTTCACGTGTCTGACCATGCACTGATCACGTGGCTGATCATACACTGCTCACGTAACTGATAATGCACTTATCACGTGGCTATCATGCACTGAATACGTGGCTGAACATGCACTGTTCACGTGGCTGATCACACACCTGTCACGTGACATATCATGCACTGATCACCTGGAACTCATGCACTGATCACGTGGCTGATCATACTCTGCTCACGAAACTCATCATGCACACATCACGTGGCTATCATGCACTGCTCACGTGGTTCGTCATGGAATGATCACGAAGCTACCATATACTGGTCACGTGACTGATCATGCACAGATCACGTAAATGATCATGCACTGTTCACGTGACTGATCATGTACTGATCACGTGACTGATAATGCACTGATCACGTGGCTATCATGCTCTGCTCACGTGGCTGATCATGCAACGATCACGTAGCAACCATGTAGTGGTCTCGTGACTGATCATGCACTGATCATGTAATTGATCCTGCACTGATCACGTGGCTCATCACGCACTGATCCGGTGGCTGATCACACACGTATCACGTGACTGGTCATGTACAGATCCCGTGACTAATCATGAAGTGATCACGTGGCTATCCTGCACTGATCACGTGGATATCATGCACTGATCACGTGGCTGATCACACACGTATCACCTGACTGATCATGCACTGATCACGTGGCTATCATGCACTGCTCACGTGGCTGATCATGCGATGATCACGCAACTACCATGTACTGGTCACATGACTGATCATGCACTGATCACGTGACTGATCATGCAGTGATCACGTGGCTGTCATGCACTACTCACGTGGCTGATCATGCAATGATCATGTAGCTACCATGTACAGGTCACGTGAATGATCATACACCCATCAGGTGACTGATCATGCACTGATCACGTGGCTATCATGCACTGATCACTAGACTGATCATGCACTGATCACGTCTATATCATGCACTGATCACATGACTGCCCATGCACTGGTCACGTGGATGATCATACACTAATCATGTGACAGATCATGCACTGATCACGTGGCTGATCATGCACTGACACTGTGACTGAGCATGGACTGATCACATGACTATCGTGTAGTGATCACGTGACTTAATGGCGCTGATCATGTGACTGATCATGCACTGATCATGTTTGCTATCATACACTGATCATGTGCCTCTGGAGGCAATAAACAAAGAGCTGAGTAGGCACGAATCAGTCAGCAGGCAATAATCATGGAACTCAGCTGTGAGGAATCATGCTGCTCAGCTGGCAATAATCAAGCAGCTGAGCAGGCAGGAATTACGCAGCACAGCTGACAATTGTCAAGCAGATGACAGGCAGGAATCGTGCAGCTCAGCTGGCAATTGTCAAGCAGATGAGCAGACAGTAATCACGCAGCTCAGCAGGCCCAGATCACGTGACTGAGCATGCACTGTTCACGTGGCTGATCATACACTGATCACGTGATTGATCATGCACTGATCACTTGGATATCATGCACTGATCACGTGGCTGATCATACACTGTTCACGTGTCTGACCATGCACTGATCACGTGGCTGATCATACACTGCTCACGTAACTGATAATGCACTTATCACGTGGCTATCATGCACTGAATACGTGGCTGAACATGCACTGTTCACGTGGCTGATCACACACCTGTCACGTGACATATCATGCACTGATCACCTGGAACTCATGCACTGATCACGTGGCTGATCATACTCTGCTCACGAAACTCATCATGCACACATCACGTGGCTATCATGCACTGCTCACGTGGTTCGTCATGGAATGATCACGAAGCTACCATATACTGGTCACGTGACTGATCATGCACAGATCACGTAAATGATCATGCACTGTTCACGTGACTGATCATGTACTGATCACGTGACTGATAATGCACTGATCACGTGGCTATCATGCTCTGCTCACGTGGCTGATCATGCAACGATCACGTAGCAACCATGTAGTGGTCTCGTGACTGATCATGCACTGATCATGTAATTGATCCTGCACTGATCACGTGGCTCATCACGCACTGATCCGGTGGCTGATCACACACGTATCACGTGACTGGTCATGTACAGATCCCGTGACTAATCATGAAGTGATCACGTGGCTATCCTGCACTGATCACGTGGATATCATGCACTGATCACGTGGCTGATCACACACGTATCACCTGACTGATCATGCACTGATCACGTGGCTATCATGCACTGCTCACGTGGCTGATCATGCGATGATCACGCAACTACCATGTACTGGTCACATGACTGATCATGCACTGATCACGTGACTGATCATGCAGTGATCACGTGGCTGTCATGCACTACTCACGTGGCTGATCATGCAATGATCATGTAGCTACCATGTACAGGTCACGTGAATGATCATACACCCATCAGGTGACTGATCATGCACTGATCACGTGGCTATCATGCACTGATCACTAGACTGATCATGCACTGATCACGTCTATATCATGCACTGATCACATGACTGCCCATGCACTGGTCACGTGGATGATCATACACTAATCATGTGACAGATCATGCACTGATCACGTGGCTGATCATGCACTGACACTGTGACTGAGCATGGACTGATCACATGACTATCGTGTAGTGATCACGTGACTTAATGGCGCTGATCATGTGACTGATCATGCACTGATCATGTTTGCTATCATACACTGATCATGTGCCTCTGGAGGCAATAAACAAAGAGCTGAGTAGGCACGAATCAGTCAGCAGGCAATAATCATGGAACTCAGCTGTGAGGAATCATGCTGCTCAGCTGGCAATAATCAAGCAGCTGAGCAGGCAGGAATTACGCAGCACAGCTGGCAATTGTCAAGCAGATGACAGGCAGGAATCGTGCAGCTCAGCTGGCAATTGTCAAGCAGATGAGCAGACAGTAATCACGCAGCTCAGCAGGCCCAGATCACGTGACTGAGCATGCACTGTTCACGTGGCTGATCATACACTGATCACGTGATTGATCATGCACTGATCACTTGGATATCATGCACTGATCACGTGGCTGATCATACACTGTTCACGTGTCTGACCATGCACTGATCACGTGGCTGATCATACACTGCTCACGTAACTGATAATGCACTTATCACGTGGCTATCATGCACTGAATACGTGGCTGAACATGCACTGTTCACGTGGCTGATCACACACCTGTCACGTGACATATCATGCACTGATCACCTGGAACTCATGCACTGATCACGTGGCTGATCATACTCTGCTCACGAAACTCATCATGCACACATCACGTGGCTATCATGCACTGCTCACGTGGTTCGTCATGGAATGATCACGAAGCTACCATATACTGGTCACGTGACTGATCATGCACAGATCACGTAAATGATCATGCACTGTTCACGTGACTGATCATGTACTGATCACGTGACTGATAATGCACTGATCACGTGGCTATCATGCTCTGCTCACGTGGCTGATCATGCAACGATCACGTAGCAACCATGTAGTGGTCTCGTGACTGATCATGCACTGATCATGTAATTGATCCTGCACTGATCACGTGGCTCATCACGCACTGATCCGGTGGCTGATCACACACGTATCACGTGACTGGTCATGTACAGATCCCGTGACTAATCATGAAGTGATCACGTGGCTATCCTGCACTGATCACGTGGATATCATGCACTGATCACGTGGCTGATCACACACGTATCACCTGACTGATCATGCACTGATCACGTGGCTATCATGCACTGCTCACGTGGCTGATCATGCGATGATCACGCAACTACCATGTACTGGTCACATGACTGATCATGCACTGATCACGTGACTGATCATGCAGTGATCACGTGGCTGTCATGCACTACTCACGTGGCTGATCATGCAATGATCATGTAGCTACCATGTACAGGTCACGTGAATGATCATACACCCATCAGGTGACTGATCATGCACTGATCACGTGGCTATCATGCACTGATCACTAGACTGATCATGCACTGATCACGTCTATATCATGCACTGATCACATGACTGCCCATGCACTGGTCACGTGGATGATCATACACTAATCATGTGACAGATCATGCACTGATCACGTGGCTGATCATGCACTGACACTGTGACTGAGCATGGACTGATCACATGACTATCGTGTAGTGATCACGTGACTTAATGGCGCTGATCATGTGACTGATCATGCACTGATCATGTTTGCTATCATACACTGATCATGTGCCTCTGGAGGCAATAAACAAAGAGCTGAGTAGGCACGAATCAGTCAGCAGGCAATAATCATGGAACTCAGCTGTGAGGAATCATGCTGCTCAGCTGGCAATAATCAAGCAGCTGAGCAGGCAGGAATTACGCAGCACAGCTGACAATTGTCAAGCAGATGACAGGCAGGAATCGTGCAGCTCAGCTGGCAATTGTCAAGCAGATGAGCAGACAGTAATCACGCAGCTCAGCAGGCCCAGATCACGTGACTGAGCATGCACTGTTCACGTGGCTGATCATACACTGATCACGTGATTGATCATGCACTGATCACTTGGATATCATGCACTGATCACGTGGCTGATCATACACTGTTCACGTGTCTGACCATGCACTGATCACGTGGCTGATCATACACTGCTCACGTAACTGATAATGCACTTATCACGTGGCTATCATGCACTGAATACGTGGCTGAACATGCACTGTTCACGTGGCTGATCACACACCTGTCACGTGACATATCATGCACTGATCACCTGGAACTCATGCACTGATCACGTGGCTGATCATACTCTGCTCACGAAACTCATCATGCACACATCACGTGGCTATCATGCACTGCTCACGTGGTTCGTCATGGAATGATCACGAAGCTACCATATACTGGTCACGTGACTGATCATGCACAGATCACGTAAATGATCATGCACTGTTCACGTGACTGATCATGTACTGATCACGTGACTGATAATGCACTGATCACGTGGCTATCATGCTCTGCTCACGTGGCTGATCATGCAACGATCACGTAGCAACCATGTAGTGGTCTCGTGACTGATCATGCACTGATCATGTAATTGATCCTGCACTGATCACGTGGCTCATCACGCACTGATCCGGTGGCTGATCACACACGTATCACGTGACTGGTCATGTACAGATCCCGTGACTAATCATGAAGTGATCACGTGGCTATCCTGCACTGATCACGTGGATATCATGCACTGATCACGTGGCTGATCACACACGTATCACCTGACTGATCATGCACTGATCACGTGGCTATCATGCACTGCTCACGTGGCTGATCATGCGATGATCACGCAACTACCATGTACTGGTCACATGACTGATCATGCACTGATCACGTGACTGATCATGCAGTGATCACGTGGCTGTCATGCACTACTCACGTGGCTGATCATGCAATGATCATGTAGCTACCATGTACAGGTCACGTGAATGATCATACACCCATCAGGTGACTGATCATGCACTGATCACGTGGCTATCATGCACTGATCACTAGACTGATCATGCACTGATCACGTCTATATCATGCACTGATCACATGACTGCCCATGCACTGGTCACGTGGATGATCATACACTAATCATGTGACAGATCATGCACTGATCACGTGGCTGATCATGCACTGACACTGTGACTGAGCATGGACTGATCACATGACTATCGTGTAGTGATCACGTGACTTAATGGCGCTGATCATGTGACTGATCATGCACTGATCATGTTTGCTATCATACACTGATCATGTGCCTCTGGAGGCAATAAACAAAGAGCTGAGTAGGCACGAATCAGTCAGCAGGCAATAATCATGGAACTCAGCTGTGAGGAATCATGCTGCTCAGCTGGCAATAATCAAGCAGCTGAGCAGGCAGGAATTACGCAGCACAGCTGACAATTGTCAAGCAGATGACAGGCAGGAATCGTGCAGCTCAGCTGGCAATTGTCAAGCAGATGAGCAGACAGTAATCACGCAGCTCAGCAGGCCCAGATCACGTGACTGAGCATGCACTGTTCACGTGGCTGATCATACACTGATCACGTGATTGATCATGCACTGATCACTTGGATATCATGCACTGATCACGTGGCTGATCATACACTGTTCACGTGTCTGACCATGCACTGATCACGTGGCTGATCATACACTGCTCACGTAACTGATAATGCACTTATCACGTGGCTATCATGCACTGAATACGTGGCTGAACATGCACTGTTCACGTGGCTGATCACACACCTGTCACGTGACATATCATGCACTGATCACCTGGAACTCATGCACTGATCACGTGGCTGATCATACTCTGCTCACGAAACTCATCATGCACACATCACGTGGCTATCATGCACTGCTCACGTGGTTCGTCATGGAATGATCACGAAGCTACCATATACTGGTCACGTGACTGATCATGCACAGATCACGTAAATGATCATGCACTGTTCACGTGACTGATCATGTACTGATCACGTGACTGATAATGCACTGATCACGTGGCTATCATGCTCTGCTCACGTGGCTGATCATGCAACGATCACGTAGCAACCATGTAGTGGTCTCGTGACTGATCATGCACTGATCATGTAATTGATCCTGCACTGATCACGTGGCTCATCACGCACTGATCCGGTGGCTGATCACACACGTATCACGTGACTGGTCATGTACAGATCCCGTGACTAATCATGAAGTGATCACGTGGCTATCCTGCACTGATCACGTGGATATCATGCACTGATCACGTGGCTGATCACACACGTATCACCTGACTGATCATGCACTGATCACGTGGCTATCATGCACTGCTCACGTGGCTGATCATGCGATGATCACGCAACTACCATGTACTGGTCACATGACTGATCATGCACTGATCACGTGACTGATCATGCAGTGATCACGTGGCTGTCATGCACTACTCACGTGGCTGATCATGCAATGATCATGTAGCTACCATGTACAGGTCACGTGAATGATCATACACCCATCAGGTGACTGATCATGCACTGATCACGTGGCTATCATGCACTGATCACTAGACTGATCATGCACTGATCACGTCTATATCATGCACTGATCACATGACTGCCCATGCACTGGTCACGTGGATGATCATACACTAATCATGTGACAGATCATGCACTGATCACGTGGCTGATCATGCACTGACACTGTGACTGAGCATGGACTGATCACATGACTATCGTGTAGTGATCACGTGACTTAATGGCGCTGATCATGTGACTGATCATGCACTGATCATGTTTGCTATCATACACTGATCATGTGCCTCTGGAGGCAATAAACAAAGAGCTGAGTAGGCACGAATCAGTCAGCAGGCAATAATCATGGAACTCAGCTGTGAGGAATCATGCTGCTCAGCTGGCAATAATCAAGCAGCTGAGCAGGCAGGAATTACGCAGCACAGCTGACAATTGTCAAGCAGATGACAGGCAGGAATCGTGCAGCTCAGCTGGCAATTGTCAAGCAGATGAGCAGACAGTAATCACGCAGCTCAGCAGGCCCAGATCACGTGACTGAGCATGCACTGTTCACGTGGCTGATCATACACTGATCACGTGATTGATCATGCACTGATCACTTGGATATCATGCACTGATCACGTGGCTGATCATACACTGTTCACGTGTCTGACCATGCACTGATCACGTGGCTGATCATACACTGCTCACGTAACTGATAATGCACTTATCACGTGGCTATCATGCACTGAATACGTGGCTGAACATGCACTGTTCACGTGGCTGATCACACACCTGTCACGTGACATATCATGCACTGATCACCTGGAACTCATGCACTGATCACGTGGCTGATCATACTCTGCTCACGAAACTCATCATGCACACATCACGTGGCTATCATGCACTGCTCACGTGGTTCGTCATGGAATGATCACGAAGCTACCATATACTGGTCACGTGACTGATCATGCACAGATCACGTAAATGATCATGCACTGTTCACGTGACTGATCATGTACTGATCACGTGACTGATAATGCACTGATCACGTGGCTATCATGCTCTGCTCACGTGGCTGATCATGCAACGATCACGTAGCAACCATGTAGTGGTCTCGTGACTGATCATGCACTGATCATGTAATTGATCCTGCACTGATCACGTGGCTCATCACGCACTGATCCGGTGGCTGATCACACACGTATCACGTGACTGGTCATGTACAGATCCCGTGACTAATCATGAAGTGATCACGTGGCTATCCTGCACTGATCACGTGGATATCATGCACTGATCACGTGGCTGATCACACACGTATCACCTGACTGATCATGCACTGATCACGTGGCTATCATGCACTGCTCACGTGGCTGATCATGCGATGATCACGCAACTACCATGTACTGGTCACATGACTGATCATGCACTGATCACGTGACTGATCATGCAGTGATCACGTGGCTGTCATGCACTACTCACGTGGCTGATCATGCAATGATCATGTAGCTACCATGTACAGGTCACGTGAATGATCATACACCCATCAGGTGACTGATCATGCACTGATCACGTGGCTATCATGCACTGATCACTAGACTGATCATGCACTGATCACGTCTATATCATGCACTGATCACATGACTGCCCATGCACTGGTCACGTGGATGATCATACACTAATCATGTGACAGATCATGCACTGATCACGTGGCTGATCATGCACTGACACTGTGACTGAGCATGGACTGATCACATGACTATCGTGTAGTGATCACGTGACTTAATGGCGCTGATCATGTGACTGATCATGCACTGATCATGTTTGCTATCATACACTGATCATGTGCCTCTGGAGGCAATAAACAAAGAGCTGAGTAGGCACGAATCAGTCAGCAGGCAATAATCATGGAACTCAGCTGTGAGGAATCATGCTGCTCAGCTGGCAATAATCAAGCAGCTGAGCAGGCAGGAATTACGCAGCACAGCTGACAATTGTCAAGCAGATGACAGGCAGGAATCGTGCAGCTCAGCTGGCAATTGTCAAGCAGATGAGCAGACAGTAATCACGCAGCTCAGCAGGCCCAGATCACGTGACTGAGCATGCACTGTTCACGTGGCTGATCATACACTGATCACGTGATTGATCATGCACTGATCACTTGGATATCATGCACTGATCACGTGGCTGATCATACACTGTTCACGTGTCTGACCATGCACTGATCACGTGGCTGATCATACACTGCTCACGTAACTGATAATGCACTTATCACGTGGCTATCATGCACTGAATACGTGGCTGAACATGCACTGTTCACGTGGCTGATCACACACCTGTCACGTGACATATCATGCACTGATCACCTGGAACTCATGCACTGATCACGTGGCTGATCATACTCTGCTCACGAAACTCATCATGCACACATCACGTGGCTATCATGCACTGCTCACGTGGTTCGTCATGGAATGATCACGAAGCTACCATATACTGGTCACGTGACTGATCATGCACAGATCACGTAAATGATCATGCACTGTTCACGTGACTGATCATGTACTGATCACGTGACTGATAATGCACTGATCACGTGGCTATCATGCTCTGCTCACGTGGCTGATCATGCAACGATCACGTAGCAACCATGTAGTGGTCTCGTGACTGATCATGCACTGATCATGTAATTGATCCTGCACTGATCACGTGGCTCATCACGCACTGATCCGGTGGCTGATCACACACGTATCACGTGACTGGTCATGTACAGATCCCGTGACTAATCATGAAGTGATCACGTGGCTATCCTGCACTGATCACGTGGATATCATGCACTGATCACGTGGCTGATCACACACGTATCACCTGACTGATCATGCACTGATCACGTGGCTATCATGCACTGCTCACGTGGCTGATCATGCGATGATCACGCAACTACCATGTACTGGTCACATGACTGATCATGCACTGATCACGTGACTGATCATGCAGTGATCACGTGGCTGTCATGCACTACTCACGTGGCTGATCATGCAATGATCATGTAGCTACCATGTACAGGTCACGTGAATGATCATACACCCATCAGGTGACTGACCATGCACTGATCACGTGGCTATCATGCACTGATCACTAGACTGATCATGCACTGATCACGTCTATATCATGCACTGATCACATGACTGCCCATGCACTGGTCACGTGGATGATCATACACTAATCATGTGACAGATCATGCACTGATCACGTGGCTGATCATGCACTGACACTGTGACTGAGCATGGACTGATCACATGACTATCGTGTAGTGATCACGTGACTTAATGGCGCTGATCATGTGACTGATCATGCACTGATCATGTTTGCTATCATACACTGATCATGTGCCTCTGGAGGCAATAAACAAAGAGCTGAGTAGGCACGAATCAGTCAGCAGGCAATAATCATGGAACTCAGCTGTGAGGAATCATGCTGCTCAGCTGGCAATAATCAAGCAGCTGAGCAGGCAGGAATTACGCAGCACAGCTGACAATTGTCAAGCAGATGACAGGCAGGAATCGTGCAGCTCAGCTGGCAATTGTCAAGCAGATGAGCAGACAGTAATCACGCAGCTCAGCAGGCCCAGATCACGTGACTGAGCATGCACTGTTCACGTGGCTGATCATACACTGATCACGTGATTGATCATGCACTGATCACTTGGATATCATGCACTGATCACGTGGCTGATCATACACTGTTCACGTGTCTGACCATGCACTGATCACGTGGCTGATCATACACTGCTCACGTAACTGATAATGCACTTATCACGTGGCTATCATGCACTGAATACGTGGCTGAACATGCACTGTTCACGTGGCTGATCACACACCTGTCACGTGACATATCATGCACTGATCACCTGGAACTCATGCACTGATCACGTGGCTGATCATACTCTGCTCACGAAACTCATCATGCACACATCACGTGGCTATCATGCACTGCTCACGTGGTTCGTCATGGAATGATCACGAAGCTACCATATACTGGTCACGTGACTGATCATGCACAGATCACGTAAATGATCATGCACTGTTCACGTGACTGATCATGTACTGATCACGTGACTGATAATGCACTGATCACGTGGCTATCATGCTCTGCTCACGTGGCTGATCATGCAACGATCACGTAGCAACCATGTAGTGGTCTCGTGACTGATCATGCACTGATCATGTAATTGATCCTGCACTGATCACGTGGCTCATCACGCACTGATCCGGTGGCTGATCACACACGTATCACGTGACTGGTCATGTACAGATCCCGTGACTAATCATGAAGTGATCACGTGGCTATCCTGCACTGATCACGTGGATATCATGCACTGATCACGTGGCTGATCACACACGTATCACCTGACTGATCATGCACTGATCACGTGGCTATCATGCACTGCTCACGTGGCTGATCATGCGATGATCACGCAACTACCATGTACTGGTCACATGACTGATCATGCACTGATCACGTGACTGATCATGCAGTGATCACGTGGCTGTCATGCACTACTCACGTGGCTGATCATGCAATGATCATGTAGCTACCATGTACAGGTCACGTGAATGATCATACACCCATCAGGTGACTGATCATGCACTGATCACGTGGCTATCATGCACTGATCACTAGACTGATCATGCACTGATCACGTCTATATCATGCACTGATCACATGACTGCCCATGCACTGGTCACGTGGATGATCATACACTAATCATGTGACAGATCATGCACTGATCACGTGGCTGATCATGCACTGACACTGTGACTGAGCATGGACTGATCACATGACTATCGTGTAGTGATCACGTGACTTAATGGCGCTGATCATGTGACTGATCATGCACTGATCATGTTTGCTATCATACACTGATCATGTGCCTCTGGAGGCAATAAACAAAGAGCTGAGTAGGCACGAATCAGTCAGCAGGCAATAATCATGGAACTCAGCTGTGAGGAATCATGCTGCTCAGCTGGCAATAATCAAGCAGCTGAGCAGGCAGGAATTACGCAGCACAGCTGGCAATTGTCAAGCAGATGACAGGCAGGAATCGTGCAGCTCAGCTGGCAATTGTCAAGCAGATGAGCAGACAGTAATCACGCAGCTCAGCAGGCCCAGATCACGTGACTGAGCATGCACTGTTCACGTGGCTGATCATACACTGATCACGTGATTGATCATGCACTGATCACTTGGATATCATGCACTGATCACGTGGCTGATCATACACTGTTCACGTGTCTGACCATGCACTGATCACGTGGCTGATCATACACTGCTCACGTAACTGATAATGCACTTATCACGTGGCTATCATGCACTGAATACGTGGCTGAACATGCACTGTTCACGTGGCTGATCACACACCTGTCACGTGACATATCATGCACTGATCACCTGGAACTCATGCACTGATCACGTGGCTGATCATACTCTGCTCACGAAACTCATCATGCACACATCACGTGGCTATCATGCACTGCTCACGTGGTTCGTCATGGAATGATCACGAAGCTACCATATACTGGTCACGTGACTGATCATGCACAGATCACGTAAATGATCATGCACTGTTCACGTGACTGATCATGTACTGATCACGTGACTGATAATGCACTGATCACGTGGCTATCATGCTCTGCTCACGTGGCTGATCATGCAACGATCACGTAGCAACCATGTAGTGGTCTCGTGACTGATCATGCACTGATCATGTAATTGATCCTGCACTGATCACGTGGCTCATCACGCACTGATCCGGTGGCTGATCACACACGTATCACGTGACTGGTCATGTACAGATCCCGTGACTAATCATGAAGTGATCACGTGGCTATCCTGCACTGATCACGTGGATATCATGCACTGATCACGTGGCTGATCACACACGTATCACCTGACTGATCATGCACTGATCACGTGGCTATCATGCACTGCTCACGTGGCTGATCATGCGATGATCACGCAACTACCATGTACTGGTCACATGACTGATCATGCACTGATCACGTGACTGATCATGCAGTGATCACGTGGCTGTCATGCACTACTCACGTGGCTGATCATGCAATGATCATGTAGCTACCATGTACAGGTCACGTGAATGATCATACACCCATCAGGTGACTGATCATGCACTGATCACGTGGCTATCATGCACTGATCACTAGACTGATCATGCACTGATCACGTCTATATCATGCACTGATCACATGACTGCCCATGCACTGGTCACGTGGATGATCATACACTAATCATGTGACAGATCATGCACTGATCACGTGGCTGATCATGCACTGACACTGTGACTGAGCATGGACTGATCACATGACTATCGTGTAGTGATCACGTGACTTAATGGCGCTGATCATGTGACTGATCATGCACTGATCATGTTTGCTATCATACACTGATCATGTGCCTCTGGAGGCAATAAACAAAGAGCTGAGTAGGCACGAATCAGTCAGCAGGCAATAATCATGGAACTCAGCTGTGAGGAATCATGCTGCTCAGCTGGCAATAATCAAGCAGCTGAGCAGGCAGGAATTACGCAGCACAGCTGACAATTGTCAAGCAGATGACAGGCAGGAATCGTGCAGCTCAGCTGGCAATTGTCAAGCAGATGAGCAGACAGTAATCACGCAGCTCAGCAGGCCCAGATCACGTGACTGAGCATGCACTGTTCACGTGGCTGATCATACACTGATCACGTGATTGATCATGCACTGATCACTTGGATATCATGCACTGATCACGTGGCTGATCATACACTGTTCACGTGTCTGACCATGCACTGATCACGTGGCTGATCATACACTGCTCACGTAACTGATAATGCACTTATCACGTGGCTATCATGCACTGAATACGTGGCTGAACATGCACTGTTCACGTGGCTGATCACACACCTGTCACGTGACATATCATGCACTGATCACCTGGAACTCATGCACTGATCACGTGGCTGATCATACTCTGCTCACGAAACTCATCATGCACACATCACGTGGCTATCATGCACTGCTCACGTGGTTCGTCATGGAATGATCACGAAGCTACCATATACTGGTCACGTGACTGATCATGCACAGATCACGTAAATGATCATGCACTGTTCACGTGACTGATCATGTACTGATCACGTGACTGATAATGCACTGATCACGTGGCTATCATGCTCTGCTCACGTGGCTGATCATGCAACGATCACGTAGCAACCATGTAGTGGTCTCGTGACTGATCATGCACTGATCATGTAATTGATCCTGCACTGATCACGTGGCTCATCACGCACTGATCCGGTGGCTGATCACACACGTATCACGTGACTGGTCATGTACAGATCCCGTGACTAATCATGAAGTGATCACGTGGCTATCCTGCACTGATCACGTGGATATCATGCACTGATCACGTGGCTGATCACACACGTATCACCTGACTGATCATGCACTGATCACGTGGCTATCATGCACTGCTCACGTGGCTGATCATGCGATGATCACGCAACTACCATGTACTGGTCACATGACTGATCATGCACTGATCACGTGACTGATCATGCAGTGATCACGTGGCTGTCATGCACTACTCACGTGGCTGATCATGCAATGATCATGTAGCTACCATGTACAGGTCACGTGAATGATCATACACCCATCAGGTGACTGATCATGCACTGATCACGTGGCTATCATGCACTGATCACTAGACTGATCATGCACTGATCACGTCTATATCATGCACTGATCACATGACTGCCCATGCACTGGTCACGTGGATGATCATACACTAATCATGTGACAGATCATGCACTGATCACGTGGCTGATCATGCACTGACACTGTGACTGAGCATGGACTGATCACATGACTATCGTGTAGTGATCACGTGACTTAATGGCGCTGATCATGTGACTGATCATGCACTGATCATGTTTGCTATCATACACTGATCATGTGCCTCTGGAGGCAATAAACAAAGAGCTGAGTAGGCACGAATCAGTCAGCAGGCAATAATCATGGAACTCAGCTGTGAGGAATCATGCTGCTCAGCTGGCAATAATCAAGCAGCTGAGCAGGCAGGAATTACGCAGCACAGCTGACAATTGTCAAGCAGATGACAGGCAGGAATCGTGCAGCTCAGCTGGCAATTGTCAAGCAGATGAGCAGACAGTAATCACGCAGCTCAGCAGGCCCAGATCACGTGACTGAGCATGCACTGTTCACGTGGCTGATCATACACTGATCACGTGATTGATCATGCACTGATCACTTGGATATCATGCACTGATCACGTGGCTGATCATACACTGTTCACGTGTCTGACCATGCACTGATCACGTGGCTGATCATACACTGCTCACGTAACTGATAATGCACTTATCACGTGGCTATCATGCACTGAATACGTGGCTGAACATGCACTGTTCACGTGGCTGATCACACACCTGTCACGTGACATATCATGCACTGATCACCTGGAACTCATGCACTGATCACGTGGCTGATCATACTCTGCTCACGAAACTCATCATGCACACATCACGTGGCTATCATGCACTGCTCACGTGGTTCGTCATGGAATGATCACGAAGCTACCATATACTGGTCACGTGACTGATCATGCACAGATCACGTAAATGATCATGCACTGTTCACGTGACTGATCATGTACTGATCACGTGACTGATAATGCACTGATCACGTGGCTATCATGCTCTGCTCACGTGGCTGATCATGCAACGATCACGTAGCAACCATGTAGTGGTCTCGTGACTGATCATGCACTGATCATGTAATTGATCCTGCACTGATCACGTGGCTCATCACGCACTGATCCGGTGGCTGATCACACACGTATCACGTGACTGGTCATGTACAGATCCCGTGACTAATCATGAAGTGATCACGTGGCTATCCTGCACTGATCACGTGGATATCATGCACTGATCACGTGGCTGATCACACACGTATCACCTGACTGATCATGCACTGATCACGTGGCTATCATGCACTGCTCACGTGGCTGATCATGCGATGATCACGCAACTACCATGTACTGGTCACATGACTGATCATGCACTGATCACGTGACTGATCATGCAGTGATCACGTGGCTGTCATGCACTACTCACGTGGCTGATCATGCAATGATCATGTAGCTACCATGTACAGGTCACGTGAATGATCATACACCCATCAGGTGACTGATCATGCACTGATCACGTGGCTATCATGCACTGATCACTAGACTGATCATGCACTGATCACGTCTATATCATGCACTGATCACATGACTGCCCATGCACTGGTCACGTGGATGATCATACACTAATCATGTGACAGATCATGCACTGATCACGTGGCTGATCATGCACTGACACTGTGACTGAGCATGGACTGATCACATGACTATCGTGTAGTGATCACGTGACTTAATGGCGCTGATCATGTGACTGATCATGCACTGATCATGTTTGCTATCATACACTGATCATGTGCCTCTGGAGGCAATAAACAAAGAGCTGAGTAGGCACGAATCAGTCAGCAGGCAATAATCATGGAACTCAGCTGTGAGGAATCATGCTGCTCAGCTGGCAATAATCAAGCAGCTGAGCAGGCAGGAATTACGCAGCACAGCTGACAATTGTCAAGCAGATGACAGGCAGGAATCGTGCAGCTCAGCTGGCAATTGTCAAGCAGATGAGCAGACAGTAATCACGCAGCTCAGCAGGCCCAGATCACGTGACTGAGCATGCACTGTTCACGTGGCTGATCATACACTGATCACGTGATTGATCATGCACTGATCACTTGGATATCATGCACTGATCACGTGGCTGATCATACACTGTTCACGTGTCTGACCATGCACTGATCACGTGGCTGATCATACACTGCTCACGTAACTGATAATGCACTTATCACGTGGCTATCATGCACTGAATACGTGGCTGAACATGCACTGTTCACGTGGCTGATCACACACCTGTCACGTGACATATCATGCACTGATCACCTGGAACTCATGCACTGATCACGTGGCTGATCATACTCTGCTCACGAAACTCATCATGCACACATCACGTGGCTATCATGCACTGCTCACGTGGTTCGTCATGGAATGATCACGAAGCTACCATATACTGGTCACGTGACTGATCATGCACAGATCACGTAAATGATCATGCACTGTTCACGTGACTGATCATGTACTGATCACGTGACTGATAATGCACTGATCACGTGGCTATCATGCTCTGCTCACGTGGCTGATCATGCAACGATCACGTAGCAACCATGTAGTGGTCTCGTGACTGATCATGCACTGATCATGTAATTGATCCTGCACTGATCACGTGGCTCATCACGCACTGATCCGGTGGCTGATCACACACGTATCACGTGACTGGTCATGTACAGATCCCGTGACTAATCATGAAGTGATCACGTGGCTATCCTGCACTGATCACGTGGATATCATGCACTGATCACGTGGCTGATCACACACGTATCACCTGACTGATCATGCACTGATCACGTGGCTATCATGCACTGCTCACGTGGCTGATCATGCGATGATCACGCAACTACCATGTACTGGTCACATGACTGATCATGCACTGATCACGTGACTGATCATGCAGTGATCACGTGGCTGTCATGCACTACTCACGTGGCTGATCATGCAATGATCATGTAGCTACCATGTACAGGTCACGTGAATGATCATACACCCATCAGGTGACTGACCATGCACTGATCACGTGGCTATCATGCACTGATCACTAGACTGATCATGCACTGATCACGTCTATATCATGCACTGATCACATGACTGCCCATGCACTGGTCACGTGGATGATCATACACTAATCATGTGACAGATCATGCACTGATCACGTGGCTGATCATGCACTGACACTGTGACTGAGCATGGACTGATCACATGACTATCGTGTAGTGATCACGTGACTTAATGGCGCTGATCATGTGACTGATCATGCACTGATCATGTTTGCTATCATACACTGATCATGTGCCTCTGGAGGCAATAAACAAAGAGCTGAGTAGGCACGAATCAGTCAGCAGGCAATAATCATGGAACTCAGCTGTGAGGAATCATGCTGCTCAGCTGGCAATAATCAAGCAGCTGAGCAGGCAGGAATTACGCAGCACAGCTGACAATTGTCAAGCAGATGACAGGCAGGAATCGTGCAGCTCAGCTGGCAATTGTCAAGCAGATGAGCAGACAGTAATCACGCAGCTCAGCAGGCCCAGATCACGTGACTGAGCATGCACTGTTCACGTGGCTGATCATACACTGATCACGTGATTGATCATGCACTGATCACTTGGATATCATGCACTGATCACGTGGCTGATCATACACTGTTCACGTGTCTGACCATGCACTGATCACGTGGCTGATCATACACTGCTCACGTAACTGATAATGCACTTATCACGTGGCTATCATGCACTGAATACGTGGCTGAACATGCACTGTTCACGTGGCTGATCACACACCTGTCACGTGACATATCATGCACTGATCACCTGGAACTCATGCACTGATCACGTGGCTGATCATACTCTGCTCACGAAACTCATCATGCACACATCACGTGGCTATCATGCACTGCTCACGTGGTTCGTCATGGAATGATCACGGCTACCATATACTGGTCACGTGACTGATCATGCACAGATCACGTAAATGATCATGCACTGTTCACGTGACTGATCATGTACTGATCACGTGACTGATAATGCACTGATCACGTGGCTATCATGCTCTGCTCACGTGGCTGATCATGCAACGATCACGTAGCAACCATGTAGTGGTCTCGTGACTGATCATGCACTGATCATGTAATTGATCCTGCACTGATCACGTGGCTCATCACGCACTGATCCGGTGGCTGATCACACACGTATCACGTGACTGGTCATGTACAGATCCCGTGACTAATCATGAAGTGATCACGTGGCTATCCTGCACTGATCACGTGGATATCATGCACTGATCACGTGGCTGATCACACACGTATCACCTGACTGATCATGCACTGATCACGTGGCTATCATGCACTGCTCACGTGGCTGATCATGCGATGATCACGCAACTACCATGTACTGGTCACATGACTGATCATGCACTGATCACGTGACTGATCATGCAGTGATCACGTGGCTGTCATGCACTACTCACGTGGCTGATCATGCAATGATCATGTAGCTACCATGTACAGGTCACGTGAATGATCATACACCCATCAGGTGACTGACCATGCACTGATCACGTGGCTATCATGCACTGATCACTAGACTGATCATGCACTGATCACGTCTATATCATGCACTGATCACATGACTGCCCATGCACTGGTCACGTGGATGATCATACACTAATCATGTGACAGATCATGCACTGATCACGTGGCTGATCATGCACTGACACTGTGACTGAGCATGGACTGATCACATGACTATCGTGTAGTGATCACGTGACTTAATGGCGCTGATCATGTGACTGATCATGCACTGATCATGTTTGCTATCATACACTGATCATGTGCCTCTGGAGGCAATAAACAAAGAGCTGAGTAGGCACGAATCAGTCAGCAGGCAATAATCATGGAACTCAGCTGTGAGGAATCATGCTGCTCAGCTGGCAATAATCAAGCAGCTGAGCAGGCAGGAATTACGCAGCACAGCTGACAATTGTCAAGCAGATGACAGGCAGGAATCGTGCAGCTCAGCTGGCAATTGTCAAGCAGATGAGCAGACAGTAATCACGCAGCTCAGCAGGCCCAGATCACGTGACTGAGCATGCACTGTTCACGTGGCTGATCATACACTGATCACGTGATTGATCATGCACTGATCACTTGGATATCATGCACTGATCACGTGGCTGATCATACACTGTTCACGTGTCTGACCATGCACTGATCACGTGGCTGATCATACACTGCTCACGTAACTGATAATGCACTTATCACGTGGCTATCATGCACTGAATACGTGGCTGAACATGCACTGTTCACGTGGCTGATCACACACCTGTCACGTGACATATCATGCACTGATCACCTGGAACTCATGCACTGATCACGTGGCTGATCATACTCTGCTCACGAAACTCATCATGCACACATCACGTGGCTATCATGCACTGCTCACGTGGTTCGTCATGGAATGATCACGAAGCTACCATATACTGGTCACGTGACTGATCATGCACAGATCACGTAAATGATCATGCACTGTTCACGTGACTGATCATGTACTGATCACGTGACTGATAATGCACTGATCACGTGGCTATCATGCTCTGCTCACGTGGCTGATCATGCAACGATCACGTAGCAACCATGTAGTGGTCTCGTGACTGATCATGCACTGATCATGTAATTGATCCTGCACTGATCACGTGGCTCATCACGCACTGATCCGGTGGCTGATCACACACGTATCACGTGACTGGTCATGTACAGATCCCGTGACTAATCATGAAGTGATCACGTGGCTATCCTGCACTGATCACGTGGATATCATGCACTGATCACGTGGCTGATCACACACGTATCACCTGACTGATCATGCACTGATCACGTGGCTATCATGCACTGCTCACGTGGCTGATCATGCGATGATCACGCAACTACCATGTACTGGTCACATGACTGATCATGCACTGATCACGTGACTGATCATGCAGTGATCACGTGGCTGTCATGCACTACTCACGTGGCTGATCATGCAATGATCATGTAGCTACCATGTACAGGTCACGTGAATGATCATACACCCATCAGGTGACTGACCATGCACTGATCACGTGGCTATCATGCACTGATCACTAGACTGATCATGCACTGATCACGTCTATATCATGCACTGATCACATGACTGCCCATGCACTGGTCACGTGGATGATCATACACTAATCATGTGACAGATCATGCACTGATCACGTGGCTGATCATGCACTGACACTGTGACTGAGCATGGACTGATCACATGACTATCGTGTAGTGATCACGTGACTTAATGGCGCTGATCATGTGACTGATCATGCACTGATCATGTTTGCTATCATACACTGATCATGTGCCTCTGGAGGCAATAAACAAAGAGCTGAGTAGGCACGAATCAGTCAGCAGGCAATAATCATGGAACTCAGCTGTGAGGAATCATGCTGCTCAGCTGGCAATAATCAAGCAGCTGAGCAGGCAGGAATTACGCAGCACAGCTGACAATTGTCAAGCAGATGACAGGCAGGAATCGTGCAGCTCAGCTGGCAATTGTCAAGCAGATGAGCAGACAGTAATCACGCAGCTCAGCAGGCCCAGATCACGTGACTGAGCATGCACTGTTCACGTGGCTGATCATACACTGATCACGTGATTGATCATGCACTGATCACTTGGATATCATGCACTGATCACGTGGCTGATCATACACTGTTCACGTGTCTGACCATGCACTGATCACGTGGCTGATCATACACTGCTCACGTAACTGATAATGCACTTATCACGTGGCTATCATGCACTGAATACGTGGCTGAACATGCACTGTTCACGTGGCTGATCACACACCTGTCACGTGACATATCATGCACTGATCACCTGGAACTCATGCACTGATCACGTGGCTGATCATACTCTGCTCACGAAACTCATCATGCACACATCACGTGGCTATCATGCACTGCTCACGTGGTTCGTCATGGAATGATCACGAAGCTACCATATACTGGTCACGTGACTGATCATGCACAGATCACGTAAATGATCATGCACTGTTCACGTGACTGATCATGTACTGATCACGTGACTGATAATGCACTGATCACGTGGCTATCATGCTCTGCTCACGTGGCTGATCATGCAACGATCACGTAGCAACCATGTAGTGGTCTCGTGACTGATCATGCACTGATCATGTAATTGATCCTGCACTGATCACGTGGCTCATCACGCACTGATCCGGTGGCTGATCACACACGTATCACGTGACTGGTCATGTACAGATCCCGTGACTAATCATGAAGTGATCACGTGGCTATCCTGCACTGATCACGTGGATATCATGCACTGATCACGTGGCTGATCACACACGTATCACCTGACTGATCATGCACTGATCACGTGGCTATCATGCACTGCTCACGTGGCTGATCATGCGATGATCACGCAACTACCATGTACTGGTCACATGACTGATCATGCACTGATCACGTGACTGATCATGCAGTGATCACGTGGCTGTCATGCACTACTCACGTGGCTGATCATGCAATGATCATGTAGCTACCATGTACAGGTCACGTGAATGATCATACACCCATCAGGTGACTGATCATGCACTGATCACGTGGCTATCATGCACTGATCACTAGACTGATCATGCACTGATCACGTCTATATCATGCACTGATCACATGACTGCCCATGCACTGGTCACGTGGATGATCATACACTAATCATGTGACAGATCATGCACTGATCACGTGGCTGATCATGCACTGACACTGTGACTGAGCATGGACTGATCACATGACTATCGTGTAGTGATCACGTGACTTAATGGCGCTGATCATGTGACTGATCATGCACTGATCATGTTTGCTATCATACACTGATCATGTGCCTCTGGAGGCAATAAACAAAGAGCTGAGTAGGCACGAATCAGTCAGCAGGCAATAATCATGGAACTCAGCTGTGAGGAATCATGCTGCTCAGCTGGCAATAATCAAGCAGCTGAGCAGGCAGGAATTACGCAGCACAGCTGACAATTGTCAAGCAGATGACAGGCAGGAATCGTGCAGCTCAGCTGGCAATTGTCAAGCAGATGAGCAGACAGTAATCACGCAGCTCAGCAGGCCCAGATCACGTGACTGAGCATGCACTGTTCACGTGGCTGATCATACACTGATCACGTGATTGATCATGCACTGATCACTTGGATATCATGCACTGATCACGTGGCTGATCATACACTGTTCACGTGTCTGACCATGCACTGATCACGTGGCTGATCATACACTGCTCACGTAACTGATAATGCACTTATCACGTGGCTATCATGCACTGAATACGTGGCTGAACATGCACTGTTCACGTGGCTGATCACACACCTGTCACGTGACATATCATGCACTGATCACCTGGAACTCATGCACTGATCACGTGGCTGATCATACTCTGCTCACGAAACTCATCATGCACACATCACGTGGCTATCATGCACTGCTCACGTGGTTCGTCATGGAATGATCACGAAGCTACCATATACTGGTCACGTGACTGATCATGCACAGATCACGTAAATGATCATGCACTGTTCACGTGACTGATCATGTACTGATCACGTGACTGATAATGCACTGATCACGTGGCTATCATGCTCTGCTCACGTGGCTGATCATGCAACGATCACGTAGCAACCATGTAGTGGTCTCGTGACTGATCATGCACTGATCATGTAATTGATCCTGCACTGATCACGTGGCTCATCACGCACTGATCCGGTGGCTGATCACACACGTATCACGTGACTGGTCATGTACAGATCCCGTGACTAATCATGAAGTGATCACGTGGCTATCCTGCACTGATCACGTGGATATCATGCACTGATCACGTGGCTGATCACACACGTATCACCTGACTGATCATGCACTGATCACGTGGCTATCATGCACTGCTCACGTGGCTGATCATGCGATGATCACGCAACTACCATGTACTGGTCACATGACTGATCATGCACTGATCACGTGACTGATCATGCAGTGATCACGTGGCTGTCATGCACTACTCACGTGGCTGATCATGCAATGATCATGTAGCTACCATGTACAGGTCACGTGAATGATCATACACCCATCAGGTGACTGATCATGCACTGATCACGTGGCTATCATGCACTGATCACTAGACTGATCATGCACTGATCACGTCTATATCATGCACTGATCACATGACTGCCCATGCACTGGTCACGTGGATGATCATACACTAATCATGTGACAGATCATGCACTGATCACGTGGCTGATCATGCACTGACACTGTGACTGAGCATGGACTGATCACATGACTATCGTGTAGTGATCACGTGACTTAATGGCGCTGATCATGTGACTGATCATGCACTGATCATGTTTGCTATCATACACTGATCATGTGCCTCTGGAGGCAATAAACAAAGAGCTGAGTAGGCACGAATCAGTCAGCAGGCAATAATCATGGAACTCAGCTGTGAGGAATCATGCTGCTCAGCTGGCAATAATCAAGCAGCTGAGCAGGCAGGAATTACGCAGCACAGCTGGCAATTGTCAAGCAGATGACAGGCAGGAATCGTGCAGCTCAGCTGGCAATTGTCAAGCAGATGAGCAGACAGTAATCACGCAGCTCAGCAGGCCCAGATCACGTGACTGAGCATGCACTGTTCACGTGGCTGATCATACACTGATCACGTGATTGATCATGCACTGATCACTTGGATATCATGCACTGATCACGTGGCTGATCATACACTGTTCACGTGTCTGACCATGCACTGATCACGTGGCTGATCATACACTGCTCACGTAACTGATAATGCACTTATCACGTGGCTATCATGCACTGAATACGTGGCTGAACATGCACTGTTCACGTGGCTGATCACACACCTGTCACGTGACATATCATGCACTGATCACCTGGAACTCATGCACTGATCACGTGGCTGATCATACTCTGCTCACGAAACTCATCATGCACACATCACGTGGCTATCATGCACTGCTCACGTGGTTCGTCATGGAATGATCACGAAGCTACCATATACTGGTCACGTGACTGATCATGCACAGATCACGTAAATGATCATGCACTGTTCACGTGACTGATCATGTACTGATCACGTGACTGATAATGCACTGATCACGTGGCTATCATGCTCTGCTCACGTGGCTGATCATGCAACGATCACGTAGCAACCATGTAGTGGTCTCGTGACTGATCATGCACTGATCATGTAATTGATCCTGCACTGATCACGTGGCTCATCACGCACTGATCCGGTGGCTGATCACACACGTATCACGTGACTGGTCATGTACAGATCCCGTGACTAATCATGAAGTGATCACGTGGCTATCCTGCACTGATCACGTGGATATCATGCACTGATCACGTGGCTGATCACACACGTATCACCTGACTGATCATGCACTGATCACGTGGCTATCATGCACTGCTCACGTGGCTGATCATGCGATGATCACGCAACTACCATGTACTGGTCACATGACTGATCATGCACTGATCACGTGACTGATCATGCAGTGATCACGTGGCTGTCATGCACTACTCACGTGGCTGATCATGCAATGATCATGTAGCTACCATGTACAGGTCACGTGAATGATCATACACCCATCAGGTGACTGATCATGCACTGATCACGTGGCTATCATGCACTGATCACTAGACTGATCATGCACTGATCACGTCTATATCATGCACTGATCACATGACTGCCCATGCACTGGTCACGTGGATGATCATACACTAATCATGTGACAGATCATGCACTGATCACGTGGCTGATCATGCACTGACACTGTGACTGAGCATGGACTGATCACATGACTATCGTGTAGTGATCACGTGACTTAATGGCGCTGATCATGTGACTGATCATGCACTGATCATGTTTGCTATCATACACTGATCATGTGCCTCTGGAGGCAATAAACAAAGAGCTGAGTAGGCACGAATCAGTCAGCAGGCAATAATCATGGAACTCAGCTGTGAGGAATCATGCTGCTCAGCTGGCAATAATCAAGCAGCTGAGCAGGCAGGAATTACGCAGCACAGCTGACAATTGTCAAGCAGATGACAGGCAGGAATCGTGCAGCTCAGCTGGCAATTGTCAAGCAGATGAGCAGACAGTAATCACGCAGCTCAGCAGGCCCAGATCACGTGACTGAGCATGCACTGTTCACGTGGCTGATCATACACTGATCACGTGATTGATCATGCACTGATCACTTGGATATCATGCACTGATCACGTGGCTGATCATACACTGTTCACGTGTCTGACCATGCACTGATCACGTGGCTGATCATACACTGCTCACGTAACTGATAATGCACTTATCACGTGGCTATCATGCACTGAATACGTGGCTGAACATGCACTGTTCACGTGGCTGATCACACACCTGTCACGTGACATATCATGCACTGATCACCTGGAACTCATGCACTGATCACGTGGCTGATCATACTCTGCTCACGAAACTCATCATGCACACATCACGTGGCTATCATGCACTGCTCACGTGGTTCGTCATGGAATGATCACGAAGCTACTGCATGCACTGATCACGTGACTGATCATGCACTGATCACGTAAATGATCATGCACTGATCACGTGACTGATCATGTACTGATCACGTGACTGATCATGCACTGATCACGTGACTGATCATGCAGTGATCACGTGGCTGTCATGCACTACTCACGTGGCTGATCATGCAATGATCATGTAGCTACCATGTACAGGTCACATCATACACCCATCAGGTGACTGATCATGCACTGATCACGTGGCTATCCTGCACTGATCACTAGACTGATCATGCACTGATCACGCTATATCATGCACTGATCACATGACTGCCCATGCACTGGTCACGTGGATGATCATACACTAATCATGTGACAGATCATGCACTGATCACGTGGCTGATCATGCACTGACACTGTGACTGAGCATGGACTGATCACATGACTATCGTGTAGTGATCACGTGACTTAATGGCGCTGATCATGTGACTGATCATGCACTGATCATGTTTGCTATCATACACTGATCATGTGCCTCTGGAGGCAATAAACAAAGAGCTGAGTAGGCACGAATCAGTCAGCAGGCAATAATCATGGAACTCAGCTGTGAGGAATCATGCTGCTCAGCTGGCAATAATCAAGCAGCTGAGCAGGCAGGAATTACGCAGCACAGCTGACAATTGTCAAGCAGATGACAGGCAGGAATCGTGCAGCTCAGCTGGCAATTGTCAAGCAGATGAGCAGACAGTAATCACGCAGCTCAGCAGGCCCAGATCACGTGACTGAGCATGCACTGTTCACGTGGCTGATCATACACTGATCACGTGATTGATCATGCACTGATCACTTGGATATCATGCACTGATCACGTGGCTGATCATACACTGTTCACGTGTCTGACCATGCACTGATCACGTGGCTGATCATACACTGCTCACGTAACTGATAATGCACTTATCACGTGGCTATCATGCACTGAATACGTGGCTGAACATGCACTGTTCACGTGGCTGATCACACACCTGTCACGTGACATATCATGCACTGATCACCTGGAACTCATGCACTGATCACGTGGCTGATCATACTCTGCTCACGAAACTCATCATGCACACATCACGTGGCTATCATGCACTGCTCACGTGGTTCGTCATGGAATGATCACGAAGCTACCATATACTGGTCACGTGACTGATCATGCACAGATCACGTAAATGATCATGCACTGTTCACGTGACTGATCATGTACTGATCACGTGACTGATAATGCACTGATCACGTGGCTATCATGCTCTGCTCACGTGGCTGATCATGCAACGATCACGTAGCAACCATGTAGTGGTCTCGTGACTGATCATGCACTGATCATGTAATTGATCCTGCACTGATCACGTGGCTCATCACGCACTGATCCGTGGCTGATCACACACGTATCACGTGACTGGTCATGTACAGATCCCGTGACTAATCATGAAGTGATCACGTGGCTATCCTGCACTGATCACGTGGATATCATGCACTGATCACGTGGCTGATCACACACGTATCACCTGACTGATCATGCACTGATCACGTGGCTATCATGCACTGCTCACGTGGCTGATCATGCGATGATCACGCAACTACCATGTACTGGTCACATGACTGATCATGCACTGATCACGTGACTGATCATGCAGTGATCACGTGGCTGTCATGCACTACTCACGTGGCTGATCATGCAATGATCATGTAGCTACCATGTACAGGTCACGTGAATGATCATACACCCATCAGGTGACTGACCATGCACTGATCACGTGGCTATCATGCACTGATCACTAGACTGATCATGCACTGATCACGTCTATATCATGCACTGATCACATGACTGCCCATGCACTGGTCACGTGGATGATCATACACTAATCATGTGACAGATCATGCACTGATCACGTGGCTGATCATGCACTGACACTGTGACTGAGCATGGACTGATCACATGACTATCGTGTAGTGATCACGTGACTTAATGGCGCTGATCATGTGACTGATCATGCACTGATCATGTTTGCTATCATACACTGATCATGTGCCTCTGGAGGCAATAAACAAAGAGCTGAGTAGGCACGAATCAGTCAGCAGGCAATAATCATGGAACTCAGCTGTGAGGAATCATGCTGCTCAGCTGGCAATAATCAAGCAGCTGAGCAGGCAGGAATTACGCAGCACAGCTGACAATTGTCAAGCAGATGACAGGCAGGAATCGTGCAGCTCAGCTGGCAATTGTCAAGCAGATGAGCAGACAGTAATCACGCAGCTCAGCAGGCCCAGATCACGTGACTGAGCATGCACTGTTCACGTGGCTGATCATACACTGATCACGTGATTGATCATGCACTGATCACTTGGATATCATGCACTGATCACGTGGCTGATCATACACTGTTCACGTGTCTGACCATGCACTGATCACGTGGCTGATCATACACTGCTCACGTAACTGATAATGCACTTATCACGTGGCTATCATGCACTGAATACGTGGCTGAACATGCACTGTTCACGTGGCTGATCACACACCTGTCACGTGACATATCATGCACTGATCACCTGGAACTCATGCACTGATCACGTGGCTGATCATACTCTGCTCACGAAACTCATCATGCACACATCACGTGGCTATCATGCACTGCTCACGTGGTTCGTCATGGAATGATCACGAAGCTACCATATACTGGTCACGTGACTGATCATGCACAGATCACGTAAATGATCATGCACTGTTCACGTGACTGATCATGTACTGATCACGTGACTGATAATGCACTGATCACGTGGCTATCATGCTCTGCTCACGTGGCTGATCATGCAACGATCACGTAGCAACCATGTAGTGGTCTCGTGACTGATCATGCACTGATCATGTAATTGATCCTGCACTGATCACGTGGCTCATCACGCACTGATCCGGTGGCTGATCACACACGTATCACGTGACTGGTCATGTACAGATCCCGTGACTAATCATGAAGTGATCACGTGGCTATCCTGCACTGATCACGTGGATATCATGCACTGATCACGTGGCTGATCACACACGTATCACCTGACTGATCATGCACTGATCACGTGGCTATCATGCACTGCTCACGTGGCTGATCATGCGATGATCACACAACTACCATGTACTGGTCACATGACTGATCATGCACTGATCACGTGACTGATCATGCAGTGATCACGTGGCTGTCATGCAGTACTCACGTGGCTGATCATGCAATGATCATGTAGCTACCATGTACAGGTCACGTGAATGATCATACACCCATCAGGTGACTGACCATGCACTGATCACGTGGCTATCCTGCACTGATCACTAGACTGATCATGCACTGATCACGTCTATATCATGCACTGATCACATGACTGCCCATGCACTGGTCACGTGGATGATCATACACTAATCATGTGACAGATCATGCACTGATCACGTGGCTGATCATGCACTGACACTGTGACTGAGCATGGACTGATCACATGACTATCGTGTAGTGATCACGTGACTTAATGGCGCTGATCATGTGACTGATCATGCACTGATCATGTTTGCTATCATACACTGATCATGTGCCTCTGGAGGCAATAAACAAAGAGCTGAGTAGGCACGAATCAGTCAGCAGGCAATAATCATGGAACTCAGCTGTGAGGAATCATGCTGCTCAGCTGGCAATAATCAAGCAGCTGAGCAGGCAGGAATTACGCAGCACAGCTGACAATTGTCAAGCAGATGACAGGCAGGAATCGTGCAGCTCAGCTGGCAATTGTCAAGCAGATGAGCAGACAGTAATCACGCAGCTCAGCAGGCCCAGATCACGTGACTGAGCATGCACTGTTCACGTGGCTGATCATACACTGATCACGTGATTGATCATGCACTGATCACTTGGATATCATGCACTGATCACGTGGCTGATCATACACTGTTCACGTGTCTGACCATGCACTGATCACGTGGCTGATCATACACTGCTCACGTAACTGATAATGCACTTATCACGTGGCTATCATGCACTGAATACGTGGCTGAACATGCACTGTTCACGTGGCTGATCACACACCTGTCACGTGACATATCATGCACTGATCACCTGGAACTCATGCACTGATCACGTGGCTGATCATACTCTGCTCACGAAACTCATCATGCACACATCACGTGGCTATCATGCACTGCTCACGTGGTTCGTCATGGAATGATCACGGCTACCATATACTGGTCACGTGACTGATCATGCACAGATCACGTAAATGATCATGCACTGTTCACGTGACTGATCATGTACTGATCACGTGACTGATAATGCACTGATCACGTGGCTATCATGCTCTGCTCACGTGGCTGATCATGCAACGATCACGTAGCAACCATGTAGTGGTCTCGTGACTGATCATGCACTGATCATGTAATTGATCCTGCACTGATCACGTGGCTCATCACGCACTGATCCGCTGATACGTATCACGTGACTGGTCATGTACAGATCCCGTGACTAATCATGAAGTGATCACTGATGCACTGATCACGTGGCTGATCATGTGCTCACGTGGCTGATCATGCAATGATCATGTAGCTACCATGTACAGGTCACGTGAATGATCATACACCCATCAGGTGACTGATCATGCACTGATCACGTGGCTATCATGCACTGATCACTAGACTGATCATGCACTGATCACGTCTATATCATGCACTGATCACATGACTGCCCATGCACTGGTCACGTGGATGATCATACACTAATCATGTGACAGATCATGCACTGATCACGTGGCTGATCATGCACTGACACTGTGACTGAGCATGGACTGATCACATGACTATCGTGTAGTGATCACGTGACTTAATGGCGCTGATCATGTGACTGATCATGCACTGATCATGTTTGCTATCATACACTGATCATGTGCCTCTGGAGGCAATAAACAAAGAGCTGAGTAGGCACGAATCAGTCAGCAGGCAATAATCATGGAACTCAGCTGTGAGGAATCATGCTGCTCAGCTGGCAATAATCAAGCAGCTGAGCAGGCAGGAATTACGCAGCACAGCTGGCAATTGTCAAGCAGATGACAGGCAGGAATCGTGCAGCTCAGCTGGCAATTGTCAAGCAGATGAGCAGACAGTAATCACGCAGCTCAGCAGGCCCAGATCACGTGACTGACCATGCACTGATCACGTGGCTGATCATACACTGCTCACGTAACTGATAATGCACTTATCACGTGGCTATCATGCACTGAATACGTGGCTGAACATGCACTGTTCACGTGGCTGATCACACACCTGTCACGTGACATATCATGCACTGATCACCTGGAACTCATGCACTGATCACGTGGCTGATCATACTCTGCTCACGAAACTCATCATGCACACATCACGTGGCTATCATGCACTGCTCACGTGGTTCGTCATGGAATGATCACGAAGCTACCATATACTGGTCACGTGACTGATCATGCACAGATCACGTAAATGATCATGCACTGTTCACGTGACTGATCATGTACTGATCACGTGACTGATAATGCACTGATCACGTGGCTATCATGCTCTGCTCACGTGGCTGATCATGCAACGATCACGTAGCAACCATGTAGTGGTCTCGTGACTGATCATGCACTGATCATGTAATTGATCCTGCACTGATCACGTGGCTCATCACGCACTGATCCGGTGGCTGATCACACACGTATCACGTGACTGGTCATGTACAGATCCCGTGACTAATCATGAAGTGATCACGTGGCTATCCTGCACTGATCACGTGGATATCATGCACTGCTCACGTGGCTGATCATGCGATGATCACGCAACTACCATGTACTGGTCACATGACTGATCATGCACTGATCACGTGACTGATCATGCAGTGATCACGTGGCTGTCATGCACTACTCACGTGGCTGATCATGCAATGATCATGTAGCTACCATGTACAGGTCACGTGAATGATCATACACCCATCAGGTGACTGATCATGCACTGATCACGTGGCTATCATGCACTGATCACTAGACTGATCATGCACTGATCACGTCTATATCATGCACTGATCACATGACTGCCCATGCACTGGTCACGTGGATGATCATACACTAATCATGTGACAGATCATGCACTGATCACGTGGCTGATCATGCACTGACACTGTGACTGAGCATGGACTGATCACATGACTATCGTGTAGTGATCACGTGACTTAATGGCGCTGATCATGTGACTGATCATGCACTGATCATGTTTGCTATCATACACTGATCATGTGCCTCTGGAGGCAATAAACAAAGAGCTGAGTAGGCACGAATCAGTCAGCAGGCAATAATCATGGAACTCAGCTGTGAGGAATCATGCTGCTCAGCTGGCAATAATCAAGCAGCTGAGCAGGCAGGAATTACGCAGCACAGCTGGCAATTGTCAAGCAGATGACAGGCAGGAATCGTGCAGCTCAGCTGGCAATTGTCAAGCAGATGAGCAGACAGTAATCACGCAGCTCAGCAGGCCCAGATCACGTGACTGAGCATGCACTGTTCACGTGGCTGATCATACACTGATCACGTGATTGATCATGCACTGATCACTTGGATATCATGCACTGATCACGTGGCTGATCATACACTGTTCACGTGTCTGACCATGCACTGATCACGTGGCTGATCATACACTGCTCACGTAACTGATAATGCACTTATCACGTGGCTATCATGCACTGAATACGTGGCTGAACATGCACTGTTCACGTGGCTGATCACACACCTGTCACGTGACATATCATGCACTGATCACCTGGAACTCATGCACTGATCACGTGGCTGATCATACTCTGCTCACGAAACTCATCATGCACACATCACGTGGCTATCATGCACTGCTCACGTGGTTCGTCATGGAATGATCACGAAGCTACCATATACTGGTCACGTGACTGATCATGCACAGATCACGAATGATCATGCACTGTTCACGTGACTGATCATGTACTGATCACGTGACTGATAATGCACTGATCACGTGGCTATCATGCTCTGCTCACGTGGCTGATCATGCAACGATCACGTAGCAACCATGTAGTGGTCTCGTGACTGATCATGCACTGATCATGTAATTGATCCTGCACTGATCACGTGGCTCATCACGCACTGATCCGGTGGCTGATCACACACGTATCACGTGACTGGTCATGTACAGATCCCGTGACTAATCATGAAGTGATCACGTGGCTATCCTGCACTGATCACGTGGATATCATGCACTGATCACGTGGCTGATCACACACGTATCACCTGACTGATCATGCACTGATCACGTGGCTATCATGCACTGCTCACGTGGCTGATCATGCGATGATCACGCAACTACCATGTACTGGTCACATGACTGATCATGCACTGATCACGTGACTGATCATGCAGTGATCACGTGGCTGTCATGCACTACTCACGTGGCTGATCATGCAATGATCATGTAGCTACCATGTACAGGTCACGTGAATGATCATACACCCATCAGGTGACTGATCATGCACTGATCACGTGGCTATCATGCACTGATCACTAGACTGATCATGCACTGATCACGTCTATATCATGCACTGATCACATGACTGCCCATGCACTGGTCACGTGGATGATCATACACTAATCATGTGACAGATCATGCACTGATCACGTGGCTGATCATGCACTGACACTGTGACTGAGCATGGACTGATCACATGACTATCGTGTAGTGATCACGTGACTTAATGGCGCTGATCATGTGACTGATCATGCACTGATCATGTTTGCTATCATACACTGATCATGTGCCTCTGGAGGCAATAAACAAAGAGCTGAGTAGGCACGAATCAGTCAGCAGGCAATAATCATGGAACTCAGCTGTGAGGAATCATGCTGCTCAGCTGGCAATAATCAAGCAGCTGAGCAGGCAGGAATTACGCAGCACAGCTGGCAATTGTCAAGCAGATGACAGGCAGGAATCGTGCAGCTCAGCTGGCAATTGTCAAGCAGATGAGCAGACAGTAATCACGCAGCTCAGCAGGCCCAGATCACGTGACTGAGCATGCACTGTTCACGTGGCTGATCATACACTGATCACGTGATTGATCATGCACTGATCACTTGGATATCATGCACTGATCACGTGGCTGATCATACACTGTTCACGTGTCTGACCATGCACTGATCACGTGGCTGATCATACACTGCTCACGTAACTGATAATGCACTTATCACGTGGCTATCATGCACTGAATACGTGGCTGAACATGCACTGTTCACGTGGCTGATCACACACCTGTCACGTGACATATCATGCACTGATCACCTGGAACTCATGCACTGATCACGTGGCTGATCATACTCTGCTCACGAAACTCATCATGCACACATCACGTGGCTATCATGCACTGCTCACGTGGTTCGTCATGGAATGATCACGAAGCTACCATATACTGGTCACGTGACTGATCATGCACAGATCACGTAAATGATCATGCACTGTTCACGTGACTGATCATGTACTGATCACGTGACTGATAATGCACTGATCACGTGGCTATCATGCTCTGCTCACGTGGCTGATCATGCAACGATCACGTAGCAACCATGTAGTGGTCTCGTGACTGATCATGCACTGATCATGTAATTGATCCTGCACTGATCACGTGGCTCATCACGCACTGATCCGGTGGCTGATCACACACGTATCACGTGACTGGTCATGTACAGATCCCGTGACTAATCATGAAGTGATCACGTGGCTATCCTGCACTGATCACGTGGATATCATGCACTGATCACGTGGCTGATCACACACGATCACCTGACTGATCATGCACTGATCACGTGGCTATCATGCACTGCTCACGTGGCTGATCATGATGATCACGCAACTACCATGTACTGGTCACATGACTGATCATGCACTGATCACGTGACTGATCATGCAGTGATCACGTGGCTGTCATGCACTACTCACTGATCATGCAATGATCATGTAGCTACCATGTACAGGTCACGTGAATGATCATACACCCATCAGGTGACTGATCATGCACTGATCACGTGGCTATCATGCACTGATCACACTGATCATGCACTGATGGCTGATCATGCATGCACTGATCACGTAACTGCCCATGCACTGGTCACGCACTGACTGATCATGCACTGATCACTGCACTGTCACGTGCACTGATCACTGCATGCACTGATCACGTGGCTGATCACACTGCATCTCACTGTGCATCAGCTGATCACTGGTCACGTGACTGATCATGATCACATCATGCACTGTCACGTGTGATCATACTGTCACGTGACTGCATGCACTGATCACGTGGCTGTCATCACTACTCACCCATGCAATGATCATGTAGCTACCATGATCAGATGATCTGACTCATGCACTGATCACGTGGCTATCATGCACTGATCACTAGACTGATCATGCACTGATCACGTCTATATCATGCACTGATCACATGACTGCCCATGCACTGGTCACGTGGATGATCATACACTAATCATGTGACAGATCATGCACTGATCACGTGGCTGATCATGCACTGACACTGTGACTGAGCATGGACTGATCACATGACTATCGTGTAGTGATCACGTGACTTAATGGCGCTGATCATGTGACTGATCATGCACTGATCATGTTTGCTATCATACACTGATCATGTGCCTCTGGAGGCAATAAACAAAGAGCTGAGTAGGCACGAATCAGTCAGCAGGCAATAATCATGGAACTCAGCTGTGAGGAATCATGCTGCTCAGCTGGCAATAATCAAGCAGCTGAGCAGGCAGGAATTACGCAGCACAGCTGGCAATTGTCAAGCAGATGACAGGCAGGAATCGTGCAGCTCAGCTGGCAATTGTCAAGCAGATGAGCAGACAGTAATCACGCAGCTCAGCAGGCCCAGATCACGTGACTGAGCATGCACTGTTCACGTGGCTGATCATACACTGATCACGTGATTGATCATGCACTGATCACTTGGATATCATGCACTGATCACGTGGCTGATCATACACTGTTCACGTGTCTGACCATGCACTGATCACGTGGCTGATCATACACTGCTCACGTAACTGATAATGCACTTATCACGTGGCTATCATGCACTGAATACGTGGCTGAACATGCACTGTTCACGTGGCTGATCACACACCTGTCACGTGACATATCATGCACTGATCACCTGGAACTCATGCACTGATCACGTGGCTGATCATACTCTGCTCACGAAACTCATCATGCACACATCACGTGGCTATCATGCACTGCTCACGTGGTTCGTCATGGAATGATCACGAAGCTACCATATACTGGTCACGTGACTGATCATGCACAGATCACGTAAATGATCATGCACTGTTCACGTGACTGATCATGTACTGATCACGTGACTGATAATGCACTGATCACGTGGCTATCATGCTCTGCTCACGTGGCTGATCATGCACGATCACGTAGCAACCATGTAGTGGTCTCGTGACTGATCATGCACTGATCATGTAATTGATCCTGCACTGATCACGTGGCTCATCACGCACTGATCCGTGGCTGATCACACACGATCACGACTGGTCATGTACAGATCCCGTGACTAATCATGAAGTGATCACGTGGCTATCCTGCACTGATCACGTGGATATCATGCACTGATCACGTGGCTGATCACACACGTATCACCTGACTGATCATGCACTGATCACGTGGCTATCATGCACTGCTCACGTGGCTGATCATGCGATGATCACGCAACTACCATGTACTGGTCACATGACTGATCATGCACTGATCACGTGACTGATCATGCAGTGATCACGTGGCTGTCATGCACTACTCACGTGGCTGATCATGCAATGATCATGTAGCTACCATGTACAGGTCACGTGAATGATCATACACCCATCAGGTGACTGACCATGCACTGATCACGTGGCTATCATGCACTGATCACTAGACTGATCATGCACTGATCACGTCTATATCATGCACTGATCACATGACTGCCCATGCACTGGTCACGTGGATGATCATACACTAATCATGTGACAGATCATGCACTGATCACGTGGCTGATCATGCACTGACACTGTGACTGAGCATGGACTGATCACATGACTATCGTGTAGTGATCACGTGACTTAATGGCGCTGATCATGTGACTGATCATGCACTGATCATGTTTGCTATCATACACTGATCATGTGCCTCTGGAGGCAATAAACAAAGAGCTGAGTAGGCACGAATCAGTCAGCAGGCAATAATCATGGAACTCAGCTGTGAGGAATCATGCTGCTCAGCTGGCAATAATCAAGCAGCTGAGCAGGCAGGAATTACGCAGCACAGCTGACAATTGTCAAGCAGATGACAGGCAGGAATCGTGCAGCTCAGCTGGCAATTGTCAAGCAGATGAGCAGACAGTAATCACGCAGCTCAGCAGGCCCAGATCACGTGACTGAGCATGCACTGTTCACGTGGCTGATCATACACTGATCACGTGATTGATCATGCACTGATCACTTGGATATCATGCACTGATCACGTGGCTGATCATACACTGTTCACGTGTCTGACCATGCACTGATCACGTGGCTGATCATACACTGCTCACGTAACTGATAATGCACTTATCACGTGGCTATCATGCACTGAATACGTGGCTGAACATGCACTGTTCACGTGGCTGATCACACACCTGTCACGTGACATATCATGCACTGATCACCTGGAACTCATGCACTGATCACGTGGCTGATCATACTCTGCTCACGAAACTCATCATGCACACATCACGTGGCTATCATGCACTGCTCACGTGGTTCGTCATGGAATGATCACGAAGCTACCATATACTGGTCACGTGACTGATCATGCACAGATCACGTAAATGATCATGCACTGTTCACGTGACTGATCATGTACTGATCACGTGACTGATAATGCACTGATCACGTGGCTATCATGCTCTGCTCACGTGGCTGATCATGCAAAGATCACGTAGCAACCATGTAGTGGTCTCGTGACTGATCATGCACTGATCATGTAATTGATCCTGCACTGATCACGTGGCTCATCACGCACTGATCCGGTGGCTGATCACACACGTATCACGTGACTGGTCATGTACAGATCCCGTGACTAATCATGAAGTGATCACGTGGCTATCCTGCACTGATCACGTGGATATCATGCACTGATCACGTGGCTGATCACTCACTGATCACCTGACTGATCATGCACTGATCACGTGGCTATCATGCACTGCTCACGTGGCTGATCATGCGATGATCACGCAACTACCATGTACTGGTCACATGACTGATCATGCACTGATCACGTGACTGATCATGCAGTGATCACGTGGCTGTCATGCACTACTCACGTGGCTGATCATGCAATGATCATGTAGCTACCATGTACAGGTCACGTGAATGATCATACACCCATCAGGTGACTGATCATGCACTGATCACGTGGCTATCATGCACTGATCACTAGACTGATCATGCACTGATCACGTCTATATCATGCACTGATCACATGACTGCCCATGCACTGGTCACGTGGATGATCATACACTAATCATGTGACAGATCATGCACTGATCACGTGGCTGATCATGCACTGACACTGTGACTGAGCATGGACTGATCACATGACTATCGTGTAGTGATCACGTGACTTAATGGCGCTGATCATGTGACTGATCATGCACTGATCATGTTTGCTATCATACACTGATCATGTGCCTCTGGAGGCAATAAACAAAGAGCTGAGTAGGCACGAATCAGTCAGCAGGCAATAATCATGGAACTCAGCTGTGAGGAATCATGCTGCTCAGCTGGCAATAATCAAGCAGCTGAGCAGGCAGGAATTACGCAGCACAGCTGACAATTGTCAAGCAGATGACAGGCAGGAATCGTGCAGCTCAGCTGGCAATTGTCAAGCAGATGAGCAGACAGTAATCACGCAGCTCAGCAGGCCCAGATCACGTGACTGAGCATGCACTGTTCACGTGGCTGATCATACACTGATCACGTGATTGATCATGCACTGATCACTTGGATATCATGCACTGATCACGTGGCTGATCATACACTGTTCACGTGTCTGACCATGCACTGATCACGTGGCTGATCATACACTGCTCACGTAACTGATAATGCACTTATCACGTGGCTATCATGCACTGAAAACGTGGCTGAACATGCACTGTTCACGTGGCTGATCACACACCTGTCACGTGACATATCATGCACTGATCACCTGGAACTCATGCACTGATCACGTGGCTGATCATACTCTGCTCACGAAACTCATCATGCACACATCACGTGGCTATCATGCACTGCTCACGTGGTTCGTCATGGAATGATCACGAAGCTACCATATACTGGTCACGTGACTGATCATGCACAGATCACGTAAATGATCATGCACTGTTCACGTGACTGATCATGTACTGATCACGTGACTGATAATGCACTGATCACGTGGCTATCATGCTCTGCTCACGTGGCTGATCATGCAACGATCACGTAGCAACCATGTAGTGGTCTCGTGACTGATCATGCACTGATCATGTAATTGATCCTGCACTGATCACGTGGCTCATCACGCACTGATCCGGTGGCTGATCACACACGTATCACGTGACTGGTCATGTACAGATCCCGTGACTAATCATGAAGTGATCACGTGGCTATCCTGCACTGATCACGTGGATATCATGCACTGCTCACGTGGCTGATCATGCGATGATCACGCAACTACCATGTACTGGTCACATGACTGATCATGCACTGATCACGTGACTGATCATGCAGTGATCACGTGGCTGTCATGCACTACTCACGTGGCTGATCATGCAATGATCATGTAGCTACCATGTACAGGTCACGTGAATGATCATACACCCATCAGGTGACTGACCATGCACTGATCACGTGGCTATCATGCACTGATCACTAGACTGATCATGCACTGATCACGTCTATATCATGCACTGATCACATGACTGCCCATGCACTGGTCACGTGGATGATCATACACTAATCATGTGACAGATCATGCACTGATCACGTGGCTGATCATGCACTGACACTGTGACTGAGCATGGACTGATCACATGACTATCGTGTAGTGATCACGTGACTTAATGGCGCTGATCATGTGACTGATCATGCACTGATCATGTTTGCTATCATACACTGATCATGTGCCTCTGGAGGCAATAAACAAAGAGCTGAGTAGGCACGAATCAGTCAGCAGGCAATAATCATGGAACTCAGCTGTGAGGAATCATGCTGCTCAGCTGGCAATAATCAAGCAGCTGAGCAGGCAGGAATTACGCAGCACAGCTGACAATTGTCAAGCAGATGACAGGCAGGAATCGTGCAGCTCAGCTGGCAATTGTCAAGCAGATGAGCAGACAGTAATCACGCAGCTCAGCAGGCCCAGATCACGTGACTGAGCATGCACTGTTCACGTGGCTGATCATACACTGATCACGTGATTGATCATGCACTGATCACTTGGATATCATGCACTGATCACGTGGCTGATCATACACTGTTCACGTGTCTGACCATGCACTGATCACGTGGCTGATCATACACTGCTCACGTAACTGATAATGCACTTATCACGTGGCTATCATGCACTGAATACGTGGCTGAACATGCACTGTTCACGTGGCTGATCACACACCTGTCACGTGACATATCATGCACTGATCACCTGGAACTCATGCACTGATCACGTGGCTGATCATACTCTGCTCACGAAACTCATCATGCACACATCACGTGGCTATCATGCACTGCTCACGTGGTTCGTCATGGAATGATCACGAAGCTACCATATACTGGTCACGTGACTGATCATGCACAGATCACGTAAATGATCATGCACTGTTCACGTGACTGATCATGTACTGATCACGTGACTGATAATGCACTGATCACGTGGCTATCATGCTCTGCTCACGTGGCTGATCATGCAACGATCACGTAGCAACCATGTAGTGGTCTCGTGACTGATCATGCACTGATCATGTAATTGATCCTGCACTGATCACGTGGCTCATCACGCACTGATCCGGTGGCTGATCACACACGTATCACGTGACTGGTCATGTACAGATCCCGTGACTAATCATGAAGTGATCACGTGGCTATCCTGCACTGATCACGTGGATATCATGCACTGATCACGTGGCTGATCACACACGTATCACCTGACTGATCATGCACTGATCACGTGGCTATCATGCACTGCTCACGTGGCTGATCATGCGATGATCACGCAACTACCATGTACTGGTCACATGACTGATCATGCACTGATCACGTGACTGATCATGCAGTGATCACGTGGCTGTCATGCACTACTCACGTGGCTGATCATGCAATGATCATGTAGCTACCATGTACAGGTCACGTGAATGATCATACACCCATCAGGTGACTGATCATGCACTGATCACGTGGCTATCATGCACTGATCACTAGACTGATCATGCACTGATCACGTCTATATCATGCACTGATCACATGACTGCCCATGCACTGGTCACGTGGATGATCATACACTAATCATGTGACAGATCATGCACTGATCACGTGGCTGATCATGCACTGACACTGTGACTGAGCATGGACTGATCACATGACTATCGTGTAGTGATCACGTGACTTAATGGCGCTGATCATGTGACTGATCATGCACTGATCATGTTTGCTATCATACACTGATCATGTGCCTCTGGAGGCAATAAACAAAGAGCTGAGTAGGCACGAATCAGTCAGCAGGCAATAATCATGGAACTCAGCTGTGAGGAATCATGCTGCTCAGCTGGCAATAATCAAGCAGCTGAGCAGGCAGGAATTACGCAGCACAGCTGGCAATTGTCAAGCAGATGACAGGCAGGAATCGTGCAGCTCAGCTGGCAATTGTCAAGCAGATGAGCAGACAGTAATCACGCAGCTCAGCAGGCCCAGATCACGTGACTGAGCATGCACTGTTCACGTGGCTGATCATACACTGATCACGTGATTGATCATGCACTGATCACTTGGATATCATGCACTGATCACGTGGCTGATCATACACTGTTCACGTGTCTGACCATGCACTGATCACGTGGCTGATCATACACTGCTCACGTAACTGATAATGCACTTATCACGTGGCTATCATGCACTGAATACGTGGCTGAACATGCACTGTTCACGTGGCTGATCACACACCTGTCACGTGACATATCATGCACTGATCACCTGGAACTCATGCACTGATCACGTGGCTGATCATACTCTGCTCACGAAACTCATCATGCACACATCACGTGGCTATCATGCACTGCTCACGTGGTTCGTCATGGAATGATCACGAAGCTACCATATACTGGTCACGTGACTGATCATGCACAGATCACGTAAATGATCATGCACTGTTCACGTGACTGATCATGTACTGATCACGTGACTGATAATGCACTGATCACGTGGCTATCATGCTCTGCTCACGTGGCTGATCATGCAACGATCACGTAGCAACCATGTAGTGGTCTCGTGACTGATCATGCACTGATCATGTAATTGATCCTGCACTGATCACGTGGCTCATCACGCACTGATCCGGTGGCTGATCACACACGTATCACGTGACTGGTCATGTACAGATCCCGTGACTAATCATGAAGTGATCACGTGGCTATCCTGCACTGATCACGTGGATATCATGCACTGATCACGTGGCTGATCACACACGTATCACCTGACTGATCATGCACTGATCACGTGGCTATCATGCACTGCTCACGTGGCTGATCATGCGATGATCACGCAACTACCATGTACTGGTCACATGACTGATCATGCACTGATCACGTGACTGATCATGCAGTGATCACGTGGCTGTCATGCACTACTCACGTGGCTGATCATGCAATGATCATGTAGCTACCATGTACAGGTCACGTGAATGATCATACACCCATCAGGTGACTGATCATGCACTGATCACGTGGCTATCATGCACTGATCACTAGACTGATCATGCACTGATCACGTCTATATCATGCACTGATCACATGACTGCCCATGCACTGGTCACGTGGATGATCATACACTAATCATGTGACAGATCATGCACTGATCACGTGGCTGATCATGCACTGACACTGTGACTGAGCATGGACTGATCACATGACTATCGTGTAGTGATCACGTGACTTAATGGCGCTGATCATGTGACTGATCATGCACTGATCATGTTTGCTATCATACACTGATCATGTGCCTCTGGAGGCAATAAACAAAGAGCTGAGTAGGCACGAATCAGTCAGCAGGCAATAATCATGGAACTCAGCTGTGAGGAATCATGCTGCTCAGCTGGCAATAATCAAGCAGCTGAGCAGGCAGGAATTACGCAGCACAGCTGACAATTGTCAAGCAGATGACAGGCAGGAATCGTGCAGCTCAGCTGGCAATTGTCAAGCAGATGAGCAGACAGTAATCACGCAGCTCAGCAGGCCCAGATCACGTGACTGAGCATGCACTGTTCACGTGGCTGATCATACACTGATCACGTGATTGATCATGCACTGATCACTTGGATATCATGCACTGATCACGTGGCTGATCATACACTGTTCACGTGTCTGACCATGCACTGATCACGTGGCTGATCATACACTGCTCACGTAACTGATAATGCACTTATCACGTGGCTATCATGCACTGAATACGTGGCTGAACATGCACTGTTCACGTGGCTGATCACACACCTGTCACGTGACATATCATGCACTGATCACCTGGAACTCATGCACTGATCACGTGGCTGATCATACTCTGCTCACGAAACTCATCATGCACACATCACGTGGCTATCATGCACTGCTCACGTGGTTCGTCATGGAATGATCACGAAGCTACCATATACTGGTCACGTGACTGATCATGCACAGATCACGAAATGATCATGCACTGTTCACGTGACTGATCATGTACTGATCACGTGACTGATAATGCACTGATCACGTGGCTATCATGCTCTGCTCACGTGGCTGATCATGCAACGATCACGTAGCAACCATGTAGTGGTCTCGTGACTGATCATGCACTGATCATGTAATTGATCCTGCACTGATCACGTGGCTCATCACGCACTGATCCGGTGGCTGATCACACACGTATCACGTGACTGGTCATGTACAGATCCCGTGACTAATCATGAAGTGATCACGTGGCTATCCTGCACTGATCACGTGGATATCATGCACTGATCACGTGGCTGATCACACACGTATCACCTGACTGATCATGCACTGATCACGTGGCTATCATGCACTGCTCACGTGGCTGATCATGCGATGATCACGCAACTACCATGTACTGGTCACATGACTGATCATGCACTGATCACGTGACTGATCATGCAGTGATCACGTGGCTGTCATGCACTACTCACGTGGCTGATCATGCAATGATCATGTAGCTACCATGTACAGGTCACGTGAATGATCATACACCCATCAGGTGACTGACCATGCACTGATCACGTGGCTATCATGCACTGATCACTAGACTGATCATGCACTGATCACGTCTATATCATGCACTGATCACATGACTGCCCATGCACTGGTCACGTGGATGATCATACACTAATCATGTGACAGATCATGCACTGATCACGTGGCTGATCATGCACTGACACTGTGACTGAGCATGGACTGATCACATGACTATCGTGTAGTGATCACGTGACTTAATGGCGCTGATCATGTGACTGATCATGCACTGATCATGTTTGCTATCATACACTGATCATGTGCCTCTGGAGGCAATAAACAAAGAGCTGAGTAGGCACGAATCAGTCAGCAGGCAATAATCATGGAACTCAGCTGTGAGGAATCATGCTGCTCAGCTGGCAATAATCAAGCAGCTGAGCAGGCAGGAATTACGCAGCACAGCTGACAATTGTCAAGCAGATGACAGGCAGGAATCGTGCAGCTCAGCTGGCAATTGTCAAGCAGATGAGCAGACAGTAATCACGCAGCTCAGCAGGCCCAGATCACGTGACTGAGCATGCACTGTTCACGTGGCTGATCATACACTGATCACGTGATTGATCATGCACTGATCACTTGGATATCATGCACTGATCACGTGGCTGATCATACACTGTTCACGTGTCTGACCATGCACTGATCACGTGGCTGATCATACACTGCTCACGTAACTGATAATGCACTTATCACGTGGCTATCATGCACTGAATACGTGGCTGAACATGCACTGTTCACGTGGCTGATCACACACCTGTCACGTGACATATCATGCACTGATCACCTGGAACTCATGCACTGATCACGTGGCTGATCATACTCTGCTCACGAAACTCATCATGCACACATCACGTGGCTATCATGCACTGCTCACGTGGTTCGTCATGGAATGATCACGAAGCTACCATATACTGGTCACGTGACTGATCATGCACAGATCACGTAAATGATCATGCACTGTTCACGTGACTGATCATGTACTGATCACGTGACTGATAATGCACTGATCACGTGGCTATCATGCTCTGCTCACGTGGCTGATCATGCAACGATCACGTAGCAACCATGTAGTGGTCTCGTGACTGATCATGCACTGATCATGTAATTGATCCTGCACTGATCACGTGGCTCATCACGCACTGATCCGGTGGCTGATCACACACGTATCACGTGACTGGTCATGTACAGATCCCGTGACTAATCATGAAGTGATCACGTGGCTATCCTGCACTGATCACGTGGATATCATGCACTGATCACGTGGCTGATCACACACGTATCACCTGACTGATCATGCACTGATCACGTGGCTATCATGCACTGCTCACGTGGCTGATCATGCGATGATCACGCAACTACCATGTACTGGTCACATGACTGATCATGCACTGATCACGTGACTGATCATGCAGTGATCACGTGGCTGTCATGCACTACTCACGTGGCTGATCATGCAATGATCATGTAGCTACCATGTACAGGTCACGTGAATGATCATACACCCATCAGGTGACTGATCATGCACTGATCACGTGGCTATCATGCACTGATCACTAGACTGATCATGCACTGATCACGTCTATATCATGCACTGATCACATGACTGCCCATGCACTGGTCACGTGGATGATCATACACTAATCATGTGACAGATCATGCACTGATCACGTGGCTGATCATGCACTGACACTGTGACTGAGCATGGACTGATCACATGACTATCGTGTAGTGATCACGTGACTTAATGGCGCTGATCATGTGACTGATCATGCACTGATCATGTTTGCTATCATACACTGATCATGTGCCTCTGGAGGCAATAAACAAAGAGCTGAGTAGGCACGAATCAGTCAGCAGGCAATAATCATGGAACTCAGCTGTGAGGAATCATGCTGCTCAGCTGGCAATAATCAAGCAGCTGAGCAGGCAGGAATTACGCAGCACAGCTGACAATTGTCAAGCAGATGACAGGCAGGAATCGTGCAGCTCAGCTGGCAATTGTCAAGCAGATGAGCAGACAGTAATCACGCAGCTCAGCAGGCCCAGATCACGTGACTGAGCATGCACTGTTCACGTGGCTGATCATACACTGATCACGTGATTGATCATGCACTGATCACTTGGATATCATGCACTGATCACGTGGCTGATCATACACTGTTCACGTGTCTGACCATGCACTGATCACGTGGCTGATCATACACTGCTCACGTAACTGATAATGCACTTATCACGTGGCTATCATGCACTGAATACGTGGCTGAACATGCACTGTTCACGTGGCTGATCACACACCTGTCACGTGACATATCATGCACTGATCACCTGGAACTCATGCACTGATCACGTGGCTGATCATACTCTGCTCACGAAACTCATCATGCACACATCACGTGGTTATCATGCACTGCTCACGTGGTTCGTCATGGAATGATCACGAAGCTACCATATACTGGTCACGTGACTGATCATGCACAGATCACGTAAATGATCATGCACTGTTCACGTGACTGATCATGTACTGATCACGTGACTGATAATGCACTGATCACGTGGCTATCATGCTCTGCTCACGTGGCTGATCATGCAACGATCACGTAGCAACCATGTAGTGGTCTCGTGACTGATCATGCACTGATCATGTAATTGATCCTGCACTGATCACGTGGCTCATCACGCACTGATCCGGTGGCTGATCACACACGTATCACGTGACTGGTCACAGATCCCGTGACTAATCATGAAGTGATCACGTGGCTATCCTGCACTGATCACGTGGATATCATGCACTGATCACGTGGCTGATCACACACGTATCACCTGACTGATCATGCACTGATCACGTGGCTATCATGCACTGCTCACGTGGCTGATCATGCGATGATCACGCAACTACCATGTACTGGTCACATGACTGGTCATGCACTGATCACGTGACTGATCATGCAGTGATCACGTGGCTGTCATGCACTACTCACGTGGCTGATCATGCAATGATCATGTAGCTACCATGTACAGGTCACGTGAATGATCATACACCCATCAGGTGACTGACCATGCACTGATCACGTGGATCATGCACTGATCACTGACTGATCATGCACTGATCACGTCTATATCATGCACTGATCACATGACTGCATGCACTGGTCACGTGGATGATCATACACATCATGACTGATCATGCACTGATCACGTGGATCATGCACTGACGTGGCTGAACATGCACTGATCACGTGGCTGATCATACACTGTCACGTGTATCATGCACTGATCACTGGATCATGCACTGATCACGTGGCTGATCATGCATCATGCATCACGACATGCACTGCTCACTGCATGATCACAGCTCACTGGTCACGTGACTGATCATGCACGATCACTGATCATGCACTGTCACATGATCATGCACTGATCACGTGACTGATCATGCACTGATCACGTGGCTGTCATGCACTACTCACGTGCTGATCATGCAATGATCATGTGCTACACGTGGTCACGTGAATGATCATACACCCATCAGGTGACTGATCATGCACTGATCACGTGGCTATCATGCACTGATCACTAGACTGATCATGCACTGATCACGTCTATATCATGCACTGATCACATGACTGCCCATGCACTGGTCACGTGGATGATCATACACTAATCATGTGACAGATCATGCACTGATCACGTGGCTGATCATGCACTGACACTGTGACTGAGCATGGACTGATCACATGACTATCGTGTAGTGATCACGTGACTTAATGGCGCTGATCATGTGACTGATCATGCACTGATCATGTTTGCTATCATACACTGATCATGTGCCTCTGGAGGCAATAAACAAAGAGCTGAGTAGGCACGAATCAGTCAGCAGGCAATAATCATGGAACTCAGCTGTGAGGAATCATGCTGCTCAGCTGGCAATAATCAAGCAGCTGAGCAGGCAGGAATTACGCAGCACAGCTGACAATTGTCAAGCAGATGACAGGCAGGAATCGTGCAGCTCAGCTGGCAATTGTCAAGCAGATGAGCAGACAGTAATCACGCAGCTCAGCAGGCCCAGATCACGTGACTGAGCATGCACTGTTCACGTGGCTGATCATACACTGATCACGTGATTGATCATGCACTGATCACTTGGATATCATGCACTGATCACGTGGCTGATCATACACTGTTCACGTGTCTGACCATGCACTGATCACGTGGCTGATCATACACTGCTCACGTAACTGATAATGCACTTATCACGTGGCTATCATGCACTGAATACGTGGCTGAACATGCACTGTTCACGTGGCTGATCACACACCTGTCACGTGACATATCATGCACTGATCACCTGGAACTCATGCACTGATCACGTGGCTGATCATACTCTGCTCACGAAACTCATCATGCACACATCACGTGGCTATCATGCACTGCTCACGTGGTTCGTCATGGAATGATCACGAAGCTACCATATACTGGTCACGTGACTGATCATGCACAGATCACGTAAATGATCATGCACTGTTCACGTGACTGATCATGTACTGATCACGTGACTGATAATGCACTGATCACGTGGCTATCATGCTCTGCTCACGTGGCTGATCATGCAACGATCACGTAGCAACCATGTAGTGGTCTCGTGACTGATCATGCACTGATCATGTAATTGATCCTGCACTGATCACGTGGCTCATCACGCACTGATCCGGTGGCTGATCACACACGTATCACGTGACTGGTCATGTACAGATCCCGTGACTAATCATGAAGTGATCACGTGGCTATCCTGCACTGATCACGTGGATATCATGCACTGATCACGTGGCTGATCACACACGTATCACCTGACTGATCATGCACTGATCACGTGGCTATCATGCACTGCTCACGTGGCTGATCATGCGATGATCACGCAACTACCATGTACTGGTCACATGACTGGTCATGCACTGATCACGTGACTGATCATGCAGTGATCACGTGGCTGTCATGCACTACTCACGTGGCTGATCATGCAATGATCATGTAGCTACCATGTACAGGTCACGTGAATGATCATACACCCATCAGGTGACTGACCATGCACTGATCACGTGGCTATCATGCACTGATCACTAGACTGATCATGCACTGATCACGTCTATATCATGCACTGATCACATGACTGCCCATGCACTGGTCACGTGGATGATCATACACTAATCATGTGACAGATCATGCACTGATCACGTGGCTGATCATGCACTGACACTGTGACTGAGCATGGACTGATCACATGACTATCGTGTAGTGATCACGTGACTTAATGGCGCTGATCATGTGACTGATCATGCACTGATCATGTTTGCTATCATACACTGATCATGTGCCTCTGGAGGCAATAAACAAAGAGCTGAGTAGGCACGAATCAGTCAGCAGGCAATAATCATGGAACTCAGCTGTGAGGAATCATGCTGCTCAGCTGGCAATAATCAAGCAGCTGAGCAGGCAGGAATTACGCAGCACAGCTGACAATTGTCAAGCAGATGACAGGCAGGAATCGTGCAGCTCAGCTGGCAATTGTCAAGCAGATGAGCAGACAGTAATCACGCAGCTCAGCAGGCCCAGATCACGTGACTGAGCATGCACTGTTCACGTGGCTGATCATACACTGATCACGTGATTGATCATGCACTGATCACTTGGATATCATGCACTGATCACGTGGCTGATCATACACTGTTCACGTGTCTGACCATGCACTGATCACGTGGCTGATCATACACTGCTCACGTAACTGATAATGCACTTATCACGTGGCTATCATGCACTGAATACGTGGCTGAACATGCACTGTTCACGTGGCTGATCACACACCTGTCACGTGACATATCATGCACTGATCACCTGGAACTCATGCACTGATCACGTGGCTGATCATACTCTGCTCACGAAACTCATCATGCACACATCACGTGGCTATCATGCACTGCTCACGTGGTTCGTCATGGAATGATCACGAAGCTACCATATACTGGTCACGTGACCGATCATGCACAGATCACGTAAATGATCATGCACTGTTCACGTGACTGATCATGTACTGATCACGTGACTGATAATGCACTGATCACGTGGCTATCATGCTCTGCTCACGTGGCTGATCATGCAACGATCACGTAGCAACCATGTAGTGGTCTCGTGACTGATCATGCACTGATCATGTAATTGATCCTGCACTGATCACGTGGCTCATCACGCACTGATCCGGTGGCTGATCACACACGTATCACGTGACTGGTCATGTACAGATCCCGTGACTAATCATGAAGTGATCACGTGGCTATCCTGCACTGATCACGTGGATATCATGCACTGATCACGTGGCTGATCACACACGTATCACCTGACTGATCATGCACTGATCACGTGGCTATCATGCACTGCTCACGTGGCTGATCATGCGATGATCACGCAACTACCATGTACTGGTCACATGACTGATCATGCACTGATCACGTGACTGATCATGCAGTGATCACGTGGCTGTCATGCACTACTCACGTGGCTGATCATGCAATGATCATGTAGCTACCATGTACAGGTCACGTGAATGATCATACACCCATCAGGTGACTGACCATGCACTGATCACGTGGCTATCATGCACTGATCACTAGACTGATCATGCACTGATCACGTCTATATCATGCACTGATCACATGACTGCCCATGCACTGGTCACGTGGATGATCATACACTAATCATGTGACAGATCATGCACTGATCACGTGGCTGATCATGCACTGACACTGTGACTGAGCATGGACTGATCACATGACTATCGTGTAGTGATCACGTGACTTAATGGCGCTGATCATGTGACTGATCATGCACTGATCATGTTTGCTATCATACACTGATCATGTGCCTCTGGAGGCAATAAACAAAGAGCTGAGTAGGCACGAATCAGTCAGCAGGCAATAATCATGGAACTCAGCTGTGAGGAATCATGCTGCTCAGCTGGCAATAATCAAGCAGCTGAGCAGGCAGGAATTACGCAGCACAGCTGACAATTGTCAAGCAGATGACAGGCAGGAATCGTGCAGCTCAGCTGGCAATTGTCAAGCAGATGAGCAGACAGTAATCACGCAGCTCAGCAGGCCCAGATCACGTGACTGAGCATGCACTGTTCACGTGGCTGATCATACACTGATCACGTGATTGATCATGCACTGATCACTTGGATATCATGCACTGATCACGTGGCTGATCATACACTGTTCACGTGTCTGACCATGCACTGATCACGTGGCTGATCATACACTGCTCACGTAACTGATAATGCACTTATCACGTGGCTATCATGCACTGAATACGTGGCTGAACATGCACTGTTCACGTGGCTGATCACACACCTGTCACGTGACATATCATGCACTGATCACCTGGAACTCATGCACTGATCACGTGGCTGATCATACTCTGCTCACGAAACTCATCATGCACACATCACGTGGCTATCATGCACTGCTCACGTGGTTCGTCATGGAATGATCACGAAGCTACCATATACTGGTCACGTGACTGATCATGCACAGATCACGTAAATGATCATGCACTGTTCACGTGACTGATCATGTACTGATCACGTGACTGATAATGCACTGATCACGTGGCTATCATGCTCTGCTCACGTGGCTGATCATGCAACGATCACGTAGCAACCATGTAGTGGTCTCGTGACTGATCATGCACTGATCATGTAATTGATCCTGCACTGATCACGTGGCTCATCACGCACTGATCCGGTGGCTGATCACACACGTATCACGTGACTGGTCATGTACAGATCCCGTGACTAATCATGAAGTGATCACGTGGCTATCCTGCACTGATCACGTGGCTATCATGCACTGATCACGTGGCTGATCATGCGATGATCACGCAACTACCATGTACTGGTCACATGACTGATCATGCACTGATCACGTGACTGATCATGCAGTGATCACGTGGCTGTCATGCACTACTCACGTGGCTGATCATGCAATGATCATGTAGCTACCATGTACAGGTCACGTGAATGATCATACACCCATCAGGTGACTGACATGCACTGATCACGTGGCTATCATGCACTGATCACTAGACTGATCATGCACTGATCACGTCTATATCATGCACTGATCACATGACTGCCCATGCACTGGTCACGTGGATGATCATACACTAATCATGTGACAGATCATGCACTGATCACGTGGCTGATCATGCACTGACACTGTGACTGAGCATGGACTGATCACATGACTATCGTGTAGTGATCACGTGACTTAATGGCGCTGATCATGTGACTGATCATGCACTGATCATGTTTGCTATCATACACTGATCATGTGCCTCTGGAGGCAATAAACAAAGAGCTGAGTAGGCACGAATCAGTCAGCAGGCAATAATCATGGAACTCAGCTGTGAGGAATCATGCTGCTCAGCTGGCAATAATCAAGCAGCTGAGCAGGCAGGAATTACGCAGCACAGCTGGCAATTGTCAAGCAGATGACAGGCAGGAATCGTGCAGCTCAGCTGGCAATTGTCAAGCAGATGAGCAGACAGTAATCACGCAGCTCAGCAGGCCCAGATCACGTGACTGAGCATGCACTGTTCACGTGGCTGATCATACACTGATCACGTGATTGATCATGCACTGATCACTTGGATATCATGCACTGATCACGTGGCTGATCATACACTGTTCACGTGTCTGACCATGCACTGATCACGTGGCTGATCATACACTGCTCACGTAACTGATAATGCACTTATCACGTGGCTATCATGCACTGAATACGTGGCTGAACATGCACTGTTCACGTGGCTGATCACACACCTGTCACGTGACATATCATGCACTGATCACCTGGAACTCATGCACTGATCACGTGGCTGATCATACTCTGCTCACGAAACTCATCATGCACACATCACGTGGCTATCATGCACTGCTCACGTGGTTCGTCATGGAATGATCACGAAGTTACCATATACTGGTCACGTGATCTGATCATGCACAGATCACTGTCAAATGATCATGCACTG